>NW_012268866.1:7030-9388 GCF_000151885.1 Dipodomys ordii
TTTTGGGGGTCCGGTCATGGGGCCTGAACTCTGGGCCTGGGCACTGTCCCTCAGCTCTTCAGCTCAAGGCTAGTGCTCTACCACTTGAACCACAGTGCCACTTCCAGCTTTTTTTTGCTTATGTGGTGCTGGGGAATTGAACCCAGGGCCTCAGGCATGCAAGGCAAGCGCTCTACCACTGAGCCACCTTCCCAGCCCTCCTATTCTGTTCTGTAGTGACAACTCTACTATAGAGACAAATTTCTGGCCCAGGACACGATTGTCTTTTTTTTTTTTTTTTTTGCAGAAAAACAGCAAGTTTACTACCAAGGTCTATACAACAAGATAGAAACCAAAATAAAGTGGAGCAGAGCCAAAAAACAACAAAAGAGAAAACAAAAACCATCAAGTTGATTAAAAGCAAAAGTGGAGACTTTTCAGAGAGTACAGACGCTCCATAGAGAGAAGTCTAGGAACTGGGAGTCCCAGACATTGCCTTTAGATAGAAAATACTAGAAAGGGTTTACACCTAGCTCTCTCACTCACTAGTCTGAGAACCTTTGCAACATGACTTAGCTCCTCTAAGGGGTCCAGTGAGGGAAACCATGCTTACCAGTTTGTCTAGACAATCCCAGTTTACATCTGTCATTCCACTATAACCCTCAACCATGTCCCCTTCTGCGTCTGCCTTGGTAAGTGATGTGGTCATTTGAAGGATTTGTGTGTCTTTCGGTGTAATTCCCATTCTTTTGGTATTAGCACTTCGGTGTGTCCTGACCATCCTCTACTGCCCATGGTTAAGGCAGCCCAAGATGACCAACATTCTGACTTCTGGCCACGGTGACTACTCAGAGATGAGCATGTGGCGAGGGTTAGTGAGAGGAGATTTGTAGGAACTTCCAGGGAAGAGGACATCTCCGTCCGGTGAGTATTCGGGGCTAGTAGGATGAGGCCTGAAGCTGTAGTTGGCCACGGCATTGGGAATGTCTGCCAGAGAAGAAAACAGTGCACACACTAGAGGAAACGGGGCTGCCGTCATAACCCTGATCACAAATAGAACCTCTTTACTCGCTTAACTCACACCTACTGCCCAGCATAATGTAATTCCATGAGGACCCAGTTATCTGATGAATGGCTTAATCAATATTTGAGAACGGAGGAGTCGTGAAGGAAACACACTTCACTGCAGTGTTCCCTTTCTTTCCCAGGCCTTGCCTGACTCCTCATCTCCATCTTCAGCCTCTTCCTTGGGCACATACATAGCCTGACCTACACACACACACACACACACACTTTAGATTCAACAGAGCCACCCTGCCTACAGTTCCCCTGTAGCAAACCTTGCACACTTGGATCCCCGCAAGCCCTCCTATCAACCCAATTAACAATGTCTTTTGATCCTTCAAACACCCACTCAGACTTGCCTACTTTCAGGAAGTGCTTCCCACCGTGTGTCATTACAAAGCCCCTAGCTTTCCCTCTACCGCCTCCAACCTGTATCATTATTGCATCTGCACATCACCATGAGATTGAATTCTCTGTACAAATCCCCTACTTTACTTACAAGCAGAGTTTACCTTTCTGGAACACCAGACCCCTCAGAGTTTCTGAAATAATAATCACTGTAATATGGTTTGCATATCTCTCCTCCATTTCTGAAAGTACTGCCCAAATCCTCAAGGCCTTCAGCCTTAGATACATAAAGCTGACTGTGGATTTTTTTCACCTTGTCTTTGGCCTTCTACCATCCAGGACCAGAGACAAATTGCAACACACCAACCATTTCATACCAGGACAAACAAAATGTACAGCTTAGCTGGGTATTATGGTATGTACCTATAATCCCAGCTACTCAAGAGGCAGAGATTGCAGGATGGTGAGCATAGGCCGGTGTAGGCTAAGCTAGTGAGACTCTATCTTAAAAACAAATGACAAGCCAGGCACCAGTGGCTCATGCCTGTAATCCTAGCTACTCAGAAGGCTGAGATCAGAGGATCATGGTTCAAAGCCAGCCCAGCCCTTGAGCTCATGGACAACACCCGGGCCCAGAGTTCAAGCCCATGATTGACAAAAAAAAATGACAGAGTAAAAAAGGGACTGAATTTTTATTTAATCTTATTTTTTGAACTTCAGCAGGTTGTACAAGGGGTTACAATTTATCGTGTCCACCTTCCTGTCCAGTGCTTCCCATTCAGTCACCATTTCTATTATTCTCCCCACCCCCTTTTGTTGGGAGATGAGTTTCAGCAGCTGGGAGAGGGTAATGGAAAGGGTAAATTAAAGTATTCTAGGGCTGGGAGGGTGGCTCAGTGGTAGAGCGCTTGCCTTGCATGCCTGAGGCCCTGGGTTCGATTCCTCAGCACCACATAAGCAAAAAGA
>NW_012268867.1:0-291 GCF_000151885.1 Dipodomys ordii
AGGCAATGAAACGCCTTCAGGTAAGGACCCCTGACGCACTCCGCTATCTGTTGGACTTCACTGCTTTAAATCCTCACCCAGAAGCCATATTTCTGTGAGGAAGTTGATGAACCCTGTTAGGGACTCTTAAGTTCTTTTTTTTTTTTGGGGGGGGGGGGTCGGTTGTGGGGCCTGAACCCTGGGCCTGGGCGCTGTCCCTCAGCTTTTCAGCTCAAGGCTAGCGCTCTACCACTTGAGCCACAGCGCCACTTCCTGCTTTTTTTTCTTTTTGCTTATGTGGTGCTGAGGAAT
>NW_012268867.1:1135-5399 GCF_000151885.1 Dipodomys ordii
CGGTTGTGGGGCCTGAACCCTGGGCCTGGGCGCTGTCCCTCAGCTTTTCAGCTCAAGGCTAGCGCTCTACCATTTGAGCCACAGCGCTACTTTTGGCTTTTTCTGCTTATGTGATGCTGAGGAATCAAACCCAGGGCCCCATGCATTCAAGGCAAGCGCTCTACTGAGTCACCTTCCCAGCCCCGACTCTGAGTTCTTAACTCATGCTTCTTAACTCAGGCTGCTGGTAACGCAGTGAAGCGAGCCTCGGATAACCTGGTGAAGGCGGCCCAGAAAGCTGCAGCCTTTGAAGACCAGGAGAATGAAACAGTGGTGGTGAAGGAGAAGATGGTTGGGGGCATTGCCCAGGTGAGCCACTCAGAAAGGCACTGTCAGGAGGCCAAACCCATTGTCTGCACTCTCTCCCAGCCTCCCACCCTTTATGCCTTACTTGCTAGTTGAGTCTCCATCCTTCATTCCTCAGATCATTGCAGCACAGGAAGAGATGCTTCGGAAGGAACGAGAGCTGGAGGAGGCACGGAAGAAGCTGGCCCAGATCCGGCAGCAGCAGTACAAGTTCCTGCCTTCAGAGCTTCGAGATGAGCACTAGGGAAGCCACTTCTATTTAATGCAGACCCAGCCCAGAGACTGTGCCTGCCACTACCAAAGCCTTCTGGGCTGTCAGGGCCCTACCTGCCCAACCCCAGCACTCCCCAAAGTGCCTGCCAAACCCCGGGGCCTGGCCCTGCCCAGTCCCACTGCACATGCCCTATTCTCTCCCTGATTCCAAGTGCCTTTTTATACCCTAGGCCCTCTAAGTGCCTGCCCTTTCCCAGAGTATTAACGCTCCGAGAGTATTATTAACGCTGCTGTACCTCAGTCTGAACCTGTCAGGGACCCAGCCCACTCAGCCCTGCCAGCAGCTTCCAGCCAGCGCCCACAGCCTCATCCGCTCTCAACTCATCCCTATTTGATACTACTTTTCCTCCACCCCAGCTATGTCTGGGACTGCAGGGTTGTAAGCCCCAAACAGGTCATGGTCCAATAAAGATAATTCTACCTAGCTTTGTGATGCCTGGCTTTGTGAGGAGGTTTGAGATCCTCCCAGGACAGTAGGGGAGAATAAAACTATTTTGTGTCACCCAAAAATGACACAAAATAGTCATGTGAAGTGGCAGTGGGGGAGATAAGCAATCTGCCCTATTAGGCCCCTTCCTCCTCCCTGCACCCAGATTTCTAAATTATCCTAGTCTGAGAGCTATGCCTAAAAGGCCATGCTCCTGTTGTCCCTGCCTCCCTGGCCAGTGTCTAAGCCTCACCAAGTGTCATTCTTCTGTTGCTAGGGTAGCAGCTGCCACTGCTCATTGTGGCTACCAGGACACTTTGTTCTTCATAGCTACTTAGAATATGTAAACAGAGTCCCCAGCCAAATTCAAATCTTCAAAAGTAGCTTTGCTAAAAAAGAATAGCCTATAAAATGTAAACATCTGAGCCTAAGATAACTGATCGCACAACTGGTGATAGCAGTTAGCAAGCAAAATATCCAGCCTAATGAGTTACCAAGAAAAATACCCAGCCTGATGAGTTGGAGCACTCCTTAGAAGAGACTAAAGGAGGGCCGGGCGCTGGTGGCTCACGCCTGTAATCCTAGCTACTCAGGAGGCTGAGATCTGAGGATCGCGGTTCAAAGCCAGCCCGGGAAGGAGAGACAGTGAGACTCCTATCTCCAATAAACCACCAGAAAACCGGAAGTGGCACTGTAGCTCAAGTGGTATAGCGCTCGCCTTGAGCTGAAGAGCTGAGGGACAGCGCCCAGGCCCAGAGTTCAAGCCCCACCAATACTATCAACAATAACAAAAATCCAGCAAGCCAGGCACCGGTGGCTCATGCCTATAATCCTAGCTACTCAGGCGGCTGAGATCTGAGGATCACAGTTCAAAGCCAGTCTAGGCATGAAGTGAGACTCTTATCTCCAATAAACCACTTAGAAAACCGGAAGTGGCACTGTAGCTCAAGTGGTAGAGCGCTTGCATTGAGCTGAGAGCTCAGGGATAGCTCCCAGGCCCAGAGTTCAGGCCCCACAACAGACCCAAAAAAAAGAAAAAAAAATCCAGTAACATGAATGGATTTCAATGTAGCATAGTATAAGATGAAGGGGGATCCTGGAGGAGTGGTTTAAGTAATACAGCCAGTACTAGCCAGTACTACCAAGAAAGAAAAAGAAAGATTGAGAGAGAGGAAAGAAAGGAAGAGAGAGAAAGGAAGGAAGGAAGGAAGGAAGGAAGGAAGGAAAAAGACTATTGATATGGTTTCAGGTTCCATATCCCAACTATTAAGAAACAACCTTTGTACAAGCATGGGTGTAGCAACAAAGAATATCCACAATTAACTGAAAAGTGTTTTTTTTTTTCCAACTACTTATCTGTGTGAGACTGGATTTTCCTCATAGTACTTCAGAAACCAACAGATCAAAATTTTTTATTAACATTTATATATATAATAGGTTTTTACAAAATACATTAATAGTTAGATTGCCTCCATTTCCATTTTAATATGCCAAATATTCATGGGTATGACCCATTTCAATAAAAGCTATTTGAAAGTTTCAATATTTTTAAGAATATAAGGTGTTCTGAAACCAAAAAAATCTGATATCTGCAACACTAAACCATAATTTCCTCTAGGTCCACATGCTAATGTATTTGTGTGCTCAGAATGTAAAACCATATATCGAATGTTAATTAAGTACCACTCTAAAGCTTGGTGCTGTGTTAGGCATTGGGGATTCAGAATTGAAAAGGTTAGTCCATGTTCTGGAGGACTCATAGACCAGTGGAGGGGACCTGGTGGTTCAAAAGCGTACCCCAGGGGTTAGGATAAGAATGATAATCTACACCAAGAACAAGCACCTATGAGGTGCAAGGGGTGAGGAGGTGATGAGGCCAGGGCAGGCTTCCCAGAAAAGCTGACACTTGATCTGAGTCATAAAGGCCACCAGGAATCAACCTAGGGGAAGGGCATCTTAGGGAGAGGGAACAGAATGCATAAAATGTGAAAGCTCAGCCTACTGGCTCTCCATGGCTCAAGCCAGCAATCTCAGCTACTTGGGAGGCTGAGATCTGAGGATCAAGCTTCAAAGCCACCCCAGGCAGGAAGGTCCACGAGACTCTTATGTCCAATCAACTGAAGACGGAAAAAAAAAAAAAGCTGGCAGTGGAACTGCGGCTCAAGTGGTAGCGCAGAAGGAACAAAGCCCAGGCCCTGAGTTCAAGCCCCAGGAACAGCACAGACAAAAACAATATGAAAGTTCTAAGAAAACGATGGCAATTCCCAGCCCCTGTACGTAGCTCAATATGAATGTAGCATGAAGTCCAAGTCTGAGCACGGGGGTGAGGGCTGAGAATGAAATGAATGAGAGAGGTAGTCAGGAGTCCAAACAAAAGACCTTCTATACCATATTAAGAAATGTGGGTTTTTTTGTTTTTTTTTTTTTGTCTCCAAAGCTGAGTGGAGAGCGGGGAGGAGCTATTTCTAGATCCTATTTGCTTTAAGGAGTGGGGGGGGGGGAAGGGATGGGGAGCAACAGAGCACATTGGCAGCAATGCCAATGCAAGCAGCTGATGCTGGGGAACTAAAGAGTCGGTTGGGAACTGGAGCCCGGCACAAGGCAGGCTCAAAGCCGACTTCGAAGAACCTAATTCATGAGACGCAGGACCCTCAGTATTAATAGAGGGCGGTGAGAGCCCAATATCCGCCCCACCCCGCCCCACCCGGACCTAGCACCGGCTACTGGCGGAAGCGGCCCGTGGCCGTGCACGGAGGTTGGGGAACACAAAGCGATGGGGTGCGGGGTCCGCAGGTCTGTACGTGAAGCAGGCGGGTCCAGGCAGCCCGCCGCGCCCTCCGCGCCCACCCCTCCGCCCAGGGCTCCCACGCCCTCCGCCCCCTCCCCGGGGTGGAAGACAGAAAACAGACCCGCCCGGCGCCCCGCGCCCCAGACTTCCCAACCCGAGGACCGGTCGCAGAGCCGTGTGCGGTCTCGGATTGGGGGGTGACCTCATCTCCCCCCCCCCATACACCCACGTCCGCCCCGGGCTCCCGACGCCCCGCAGCCCCCATTCCTCCGCCCAGCCCGGCTCCGCCTCCCCTCGGGGAAACATCCCAAAAAAGGGCAGAAAAGAAATTTCGGCGTAAAGTTGGCCCACTGGGAAGGAGAGCCGCGTCCGCTGGGAGGAGGGGCGGGGACGGGGGGGGCGGGGGGGCAGAGAGAGGGGAGTGGAATCAC
>NW_012268868.1:0-828 GCF_000151885.1 Dipodomys ordii
ATTTGAAGTCTATTTTATCTGATATTAGGATTGCAACTCCCACCTGTTTATGGGGACCGTTTGCTTGGTAGATTTTATTCCAGCCTTTCACTTCCAGAATATGTTTGTTTTTATGGTCAGGGTGTGACTCTTGAAGGCAGAAGATAGAAGGATCTTGCTTTTTAATCCAACTAGACAGTCTATGTCACTTAATTGGAGAGTTAAGTCCATTAATGTTGAGAGTTAGGACTGAGAGGTGTTTGGTAGTTCCTGCCATGTTATCCAAGAGGGTTCTTCTTATGGCCTTGGATTCTTAGTTTGGGTGCAGTTTCTTGGCCTTTATTGTGGTCTTGTTGGTTTTCTATGTGTAAGACACCTTTAAGTATCTTTTGTAGGGCTGGTTTGGTGGAGATATAGTGTTTCAGTTTTCTTTGCTAGGGAAGGTTTTTATTTGACCTTCAGTTATGAAGGAGAGTTTAGCTGAGTACAGTATTCTTAGTTGATATTTGTTTGTCTTTAGAGTGTGGCATACATAATTCTAGGCTCTTCTTGCTTTCATTGTCTATGCTGAGAAATCTGAGCTTATTCTAGTTGGTTTCCTTTTATAGGTGATTAAATCTTTTCTCCTTGACAGCTTTAAGAATCCTATCCTTGGTCTGAATGATCCTGTGCAGATTATAATGTGATGGTGGGATGTCCGGTTCTGTTCCAGTGTATTTGGGGTTCTAAAAGCTTCTTATATCTGAATAGGCCTATCTTTTTGCATGTTTGAGAAGTTCTCTGCTAGAATCCTGTTAAACAAATTTCCTAGACCATTAACTTCTGTCTCTAGGTGCTCCTCTACACCCA
>NW_012268868.1:2013-4426 GCF_000151885.1 Dipodomys ordii
ATAATCAATTTCTGGATTAGGTATGTACACAATGAGGAATAAGGTCTAATAATCCACAACAGGTATATATCTGGGGATAAGCAGAGCAGCAATTAAGTCACACATAAAAGAAAGAGAAAAGCGGGGGGGGGGAGGCCAAAAGGTCAAAAGAGATTTTTTTAAGCCCCCCCCCACACTCCTAAAATAAAAATAATGAAAGAAAAAAGAAAAAAAACAAATTTTAAAAATAATTAAAATAATAGGTAGAAAAAAGAGTTCTTTGAGTTTTTGGGGGTCAGGTGAGGGGAAGATCTTGTATCTCCCCTATGTCCATAACCAGTCTCTTGGTAGAGTCTCTGGTCTGCTTGTGGTGTTTGGTTTTCCTGTAGGTTGACTGGTTTCTTAAGTCAGTTAGTGTGAGCAGGCAGACAGCCTTGCCTTACCCAGGACTTTGTGATCTTCCTCCCAGGCTAGTTCAGTGGGAGGGAGATCTGCTTTGAGTATAACAAAGGAGGGAGATGTCCATTTCCTCTAGTTTGGAGTTGTTCTGATGAGGCTAGGTTCTGGGTAGGGTTGAGGCCTATCAGCAATCAGTAGCTTTTCCCTGAGGGGCTAGCTCCTGAGACACTCACAGAGCCCACCCTGGATCCATTCTCAGGGTTTATATTTACTGAGTTTCAATTGTTGGTCTAGGCTGCTGTGGGGAGGGGCAGCTTCTGTCTCTGTTTACCCAGTGAAGAAAGACACTCCTCCAGGGGCAGAACATCCTCTGTCTGGGCAGGGTGACTTTCCCCTGGGTGGAGCTGAGCCTGGTATGTCAGGTCAGGTTCCTGGGGAATGGCTCTAATTGTATTCTTCAAAGGCCTGAGTTGGAGCTAGCTGCTTGGCCGGCCTTTGTCAGTATCAAAGATGGAGATCTTCTCCAGTGGTGGAGGAGGAGCTACCTATCCACCGTTGCTCCATGAGAAGGAATGTTGATGTCAGGGTTGTACTCACACCAAACTCTTGGTTCCTGGGCCATCCCTGGTCTGTGATCAGCTCCTTGTCAGTTCTTGATGGTGGTGAGTAGGATCCACTTGCATGCCATGTCTGGCGCCTTTGTTCTGGACTATCTCTGTTGGTATGGCAGCCACAGCTACCAGCAAGTGCTTAGATCTGTCTCCTTGACCAAGCTGCCTGGATTTTCCCTCTTTGGCCCAACTCTCTGTACTGTGATGGTACACTTGGTGTGATTCTCTAGCCTAGGACTGTTCACTGGAACACTAAAACTGCTTTCTATGTGAGAGCTTGTTTAGCTTCCAGCTTCTCCTCTACCATCTTCCTTCAAACTCTATTTTGTTTTTTTAATGTACTGTGTGCTTTGGTTAATTTTTATACAGAGTCTCATTTTACGCCCTATCCAGCCTGGACCATAACCATCCTATTCTGGCTTCCTAAATAGCTGAAATGAAGGCGTATGCCACTATGCTTAGCTTTTTCTGCCAAAATCAGGGTCTTTATGTGCCAGCTGGCCTTAAAGAACAATCCTCCACACTCTAGCCTTCTGAATAGCTGAGACAATGGGATTGAGCCACCATGCTAAGCTTAATGCCTGTATCTATATCTATATCTATATCTATATCTATATCTATATCTATCTATATATATATATATATTCATAAAGTTGAGTTTCATACAAAAGTCATGGATAATGTAGGAGAAAAAAATCAAGACAGAAAAGCTGTGATTCCAGAGAAAATAAAGTAAGTCCTAGGAGTGAGGGATGGGGTGGGGTTGGGGGCAATTCAGTAGTCTGTTGATGGCAAGGCTCTAGCTTCAAGAACCTGATCAGAAAGGAGATCTGTTTCTTAGAGTTGATTTCCCTTGCTTCTCATCCCAGCCCTGAGCAAAGAAAAGGTTACAGTGATTTTGCTCAGCTCTCTTTGCAGCCACAGCTGCAGCTTGTCTGATATGGACCAGGTCATACATGGTATTTTCACAGACTTTAAATGTCCCAAGGGAATCCTTCAATGCATTTCTGTGATGACAGAGAATCCTGAGTCCATCCTCTTGCTTGGGACTTCATCATGTACCAACTTCAGGAAGTTAAGTACAGTTACTGCCCTTTCTTAGAAAAGGAATCCAAGGAGCCCAGAAAAATTAGCTGGTCATCAGGACTGGGAGGAGTATGCTGTAACTGGTTCCCTCTAGCCCTTCAGTACCTCTCCTCTCCAATCCACCTTTCATGTCATTGGACATAGCTTGAAATCTGCCCACCATCATGATGTTACTGCCACCTTAGAAATTAGCAAATGTGGCCTACTAAACCTTCTTTTGGGTTTTGTGAGTTAAATATTTTATATTACTGAGGGTAAGAATAGAAGTTGAGTCATGGATACAGCATTAAGTGATTCCTTTGAGGCTGAACCAGACATTTTAAGGGCTGAGATCTGCA
>NW_012268869.1:0-703 GCF_000151885.1 Dipodomys ordii
AACCCAGGGCTTTAGGCATGCAAGGCAAGCGCTGTACCACTGAGCCACCTTCCCAGCCCTCAGATACCTTTCTGAGTAGCTAGGATTACAGCTATGAGTCGCCAGTGATTCAAATTCCATCAACTTGAATAGAAAGAAAAGTGAGCCTGACATTTTTAAGTCTTAGAATTCTATCAATGGAACTAGTTAAAAAATATACAAAATAAAAAAACACAAATGAGTTACAATATTTACTTCTCCTTTCTAAGAGAAGTAACATGGACAGTTAGGTAGACTAAACATTTTAAAACATTAATGAAATAAACATTAAAGTGACAGTCTTATGTCTCATCCTTCCTCATTGTTTGAAATAATAAAATAACCATAATGCAGTAAAACTGTGTTTTGTCTTTTTTAGGTACAAGACTGAGACTCAAACTTGGTACTGAGGCTTTCACTCATTGGCTAGCACTCTCCCAGCTAAGCATGCTTCCAACCTCTAAAACAGTTATTGAGTCTAGCTTGTAAAATACACTGGCTGATTAAGACACTGGAGTTTACTGGATTTATTTGCAATGTCTTTTTAAAAAGTAGTAATGTGGGGCCAGGAAGGTGGCTCAGCGGTAGAATGCTTGCCTTGCATGCATGAGGCCCTGGGTTCGATTCCTCAGCACCACATAAGCAAAAAAGAAAAAAGCCGGAAGTGGCGCTGTGGCTCAAGTGG
>NW_012268869.1:8129-9408 GCF_000151885.1 Dipodomys ordii
GGCCGAGGGCGGAGCCGCGCGTCGGGACGGGTCCCGGAGCTAGCCGCCCCGCCAGCCGCGCAGTGACTGAGGTCGCTCGGTCGCTTGAGCCCGCAGCTCCGGGAACGGAACCGCGGCCCGGCGGCTGCCTGCAGTGACGTCAGGGGCTGAAAGGTGAGCCGGTCCGAGGCTGGGATCCGAGGATCGGGGCTCCGGGCGCCTCGGTCCCCTCCCCGCACCCCCCAGCCATTCGGGGGGGGGGGCGACATCTGAGGATCCGAGTTCCAGACCAGCCTGAGCAGAACAAGTCCGTGGTGTTCATTTCCAGTTAAGTACCCAAAAGCCAGATGTGGCGGCCTGGCCCACATGGTGCAGTGCCAACCTTGAGCACAAAAGGCCATGTGAGGCTGGGCAGCATTTAGCTCAAGCCCCAAAGCCAGCACAAATGAGGAGATACCTAAAAGGCGTCTCTTCTCCCACACGTGTTTTAGTGTCCGTTCCCCTTGTTTTTTGAGGAATTCATTTCAAGCTCTTACAGCAGTGCTCTATGGTGGTTTTTCTCTGCCATTTTTCTCCCCCCTCCCCCACCATGACAATTTATTACTGTCTCCCCAGAAGAAATAAAATGGAAAGCAGAAGGAAGACAGGAACAACAGAAGGGGCCCTTTTTCCTCTAGTAGAGAAACAAAGTCTGTACTGTGAATTCTTCCAAATTTGCAAATCCTGATGAACATTTGGTAGTGCACAGGGGCTGAGGAATGACCTAGCGCCCCACAGGACAGTCAAGCCCAGGGCCCTAGCCTCTTGCAGGGGCTCTTAAGCCATTGTCTTACGTTTGATTCACTCTTCAAGATCCAATCTTCAAGATTGAATAGCTTAATTTAAGCCTTAGACATGCACTGCTTTAAATGTGTAGTTGTCTTTCTGTGTGCTGTGTTTGACCTACACCATGCTAGTGTAAGTTTAAAAAACGGAGCTTGTTTTGCACATTCCCAAGTGCCTAATGTACTGCTTTGTGAAAAATAGATACCTAATACCATATTGAATATTAGGTTATTGATAACATGAAGACAATTGAATATCTTTACAGTTTTGCCTGGGTCTATTTCAGGTGACTGTTCTGGTGCTGTGTCACAGCAACTTAATGTTTCCCCTCTCCCCGGCCCCCCAGTCCTAGGGCTGGGCACTGTCCCTGAGCTTTTTGTGCTCAAGGCTAGTGCTCAACCACTTCAGCCACAGCACCATCTCTGGCTTTTTTGAGTAGTTCACTGGAGATAAGAGTCTCACGAACTTCCTTGCC
>NW_012268870.1:0-2668 GCF_000151885.1 Dipodomys ordii
CCGGAAGTGGTGCTGTGGCTCAAGTGGTAGAGTGCTAGCCTTGAGCTGAAGAGCTGAGGGACAGCGCCCAGGCCCAGAGTTCAGGCCCCATGACCGGCAAAAAAAAAAGAATCTCATGGAGTCTCCTGCTCAGGCCAACTTTGATCCTCAGATCTCAGCTTTTTGAGTAGCTAGGATTACAGGTATCAGCCACCAGTGCTTGGTAGAAAGGAGCTTTTAACTCCCAGTGAGCCTGGAAAACAGTCAGAAAGGACAGTGAGTGTCTCTACCTGAATTGCCCTCAATATGGAAGGCAAGTGGGTTTTGCTTTAGAAGAAAAGAAAACTTTTGGGAGCTGGGGTTTGTGAAGGCATTAAGAAAAAAAATTCTCCTGCCTATTTATTCCAAATGTGTCTTCAGAAATGGAGCAAAAAGAAAAACAACCCAAACCACAAGCCTGTAATATTGAAAAGCTAGTTCTTAAATTTCTGTAGCTAAAAAAGCATCCTTTCAGGCTATGACCACAGAGAGATTGCTGTGGGCTCTGAACCAAGGCATAATGACAGTCTGCAGTGTGATGAAGGAGGCCCAGTAGCCTAATCTGTTGCCTTGCCAATTACCCAGGTTGCCTAGCAACAACCACCCAAAAGCCTCCAGCCAGGCTCAGCTGGACCGCAGTGGGGTACACCCAGCCCAATCTATAGTCCAGTCTCCTGAGTTCCCTGGCCACATCAAGGCTGAATTTAGTCCTGGCAGGGACCTGCCTGGTACCAATGAGTGGGTGGGCCAGCTGTTTAAAAAACAAAACAAAGCTTAGACAGAGAGAGAGAGAGAGAGAGAGAGAGGAAGGGAGGGAGGGAGGGAGGGAGGGAGGGAGAGAAGAAAGGAAGGAAGGAAGGAAGGAAGGAAGGAAGGAAGGAAGGAAGGAAGGAAGGAGAGAGCGAGTGCATGTGCATGAGAGCAATGTAGACATTTAAAACCTGCTTGCTTAAGGGCAACTAGGAAATAGCACAAGCAAATGATCAAAAGTGTTTGCCACCAAAAAAGAGTTGGCCTGAAGGTGTCAGTCTTACCACTTCCCTCCAGAGCTGGTGAAGAAGGGAAGCTGAGCTTGATTTGGACTTTTGGGTTCTGGGAGAGGCAATCCTTTTCTATTCTGGGTCCTTGTCTCTGTCTGTATCCCACTTGGTAGGTCTGGGGATTCCCGACCTCACTCTCCCCAGGAGTAGTGACCTGCCAGTTCTCCTCTATCCCTTCCATCTGGGGTTTCCAGGGTTTGG
This sequence comes from Dipodomys ordii, assembly GCF_000151885.1. NCBI lineage: Eukaryota > Metazoa > Chordata > Mammalia > Rodentia > Heteromyidae > Dipodomys > Dipodomys ordii. The sequence continues at coordinate 1,260 of NW_012268870.1, forward strand.
TCTGGATCCCTTTGGGCAGCCAGAAGAAGAGGGAGATAAGAGCTGAGCACTAAGCCGGGCGCTGGTGGCTCACACCTGTAATCCTAGCTACTCAGGAGGCTGAGATCTGAGGATCGCGGTTCAAAGCCAGCCCACGCAGGAGAGACCGTGAGACTCCTATCTCCAATAAAACCACCAGAAAACCGGAAGTGGCGCTGTAGCTCAAGTGGTAGAGCGCTCCCCTTGAGCTGAAGAGCTGAGGGACAGCACCCAGGCCCAGAGTTCAAGCCCCATGACCGACAAAAAAAAAAGAGCTGAGCACTAGTGGTGCATATCTGTAATAATCCTAGCTACTCAGGTAACTGAGATCTGAGGATTTCAGTTCAAAGCCATCTCAGGCAGATAAATCAATGAGAATCTTACCTCCATTGAACCGGCAAAAAGCCAGAAGTGGAAGTGTGTCAGTGTGACTTAAATAGTAGAGTGGCTAGCCTTGAGTGAAAATGCCAAGCAAGGAGCGGGCTTGAGTGTAAGCCCTAGGCCCAGAATAATAGAGAGACGAGAGAGAGAGACAGGGAGAGAGAGAGAGAGAGACAGAGACAGAGAAAGACACAGAGAGAGAGAGAAAGAGAGAGAGAGAGAGAAGGGGTAGGTAAGGGTAGAGGAAAGGGATGGGATTTTAAAAAATCAAATTGAAGGTATATATTTGTGTAATACTTGTGCTGAGAAATCACGGGGGCAGTAGAATGTGCAGGGCCTTTGGAGTCAGATAGGCCAGGCTCCTCCCCCAGCACCAACTTGCCTCAAGTTCCATTTGCAAACCAATGGCATCGGGCACCCTGATTGTATTGGTTACAACACTTACTTTTTAATTTTTTTTTTTTTTTGGGCTGGTCCTGGGGCTTGAACTCAGGGCCTGGGCTCTGTCCCTGAGCCTCTCTGTGCTCAAGGGTAGTGCTCTACCACTTGAATCACAGCGCCACTTCTGGCCTTTTCTGTTTATGTGGTACTGAGGAATTGAACCCAGGACTTCATGCATGCTAGGCAAGCACTCTACCACTAAGCCACATTCCCAGCCTACAATACTTATATCCATTGATACCTTGGAAGTACAGCTGAATTTTAGAATGTTACTTCTTTATATACAAAAGTTGCTTCCTGTTAAAGCTTCATGCTGTTTTTGTCTCATAAGCTGTGCTTCATCTCCATATTTCATTCCACTTTCAATGACTGCTAGAGCAACCAGCACTGGAAGTGTCCCAAGGCCTCCAACACAATGCACAGCAAGGATAGTAACCAGGTGCTTCATAAAACTTAAATTTTACAAGATTTGAAACAGTCACCAGGAGGCTGGGAAGGTGGCTCAGTGGTAGAGCGCTTGCCTTGCATGCATGAGGCCCTGGGTTCAATTCCTCAGCACCACATAAGCA
>NW_012268870.1:13853-14607 GCF_000151885.1 Dipodomys ordii
GCTTATGTGGTGCTGAGGAATCGAACCCAGGGCCTCATGCATGCAAGGCAAGCACTCTACCACTGAGCCACCTTCCCAGCCCCCCGGCTTTTTCTGTTTATGTGGTGCTGAGGAATCGAACCTAGGGCCTCATGCATGCAAGGCAAGCACTCTACCACTGAGCCAACCTCCCAGCCCTGCCTGAACTATTTTTAATTTACTTTTTTTTTTGGTCGGCCCTGGGGGCCTGAACTCTGGGCCTGGATGCTGTCCCTCAGCTCTTCAGCTCAAGACTAGTGCTCTACCACTTGAGCCACAGCGCCACTTCTGCTTATGTGGTGCTGAGGAATTGAACGCAGGGTCTCATGCATGCAAGGCAAGCACTCTACCATTGAGCCACCTTCCCAAGCCTTAATTTTTTTTTTTTTGGCAGTGCTGGATATTGAACTGTAGCCTCCCATGTGCTAGTACTCTAGCACTGAGCTACGTTCCAAGCCTGTGTGCATGTAGCATGTATGCATGCATGGATGTATTTATTGCACCAGTACTGAACTGGTGAACTCAGGACCTCACACTCTACCTCACATTTGGCTTTTTCTGCTCAAGTCTGTCACTCTACTACTTGAGGCACACCTCCACTTTTGGCTTTTTGTGGTTCATTGTTAGTGATAAGAAGAGGGATTGCCAGGCGCTGGTGGCTCACGCCTGTAATCCTAGCTACTCAGGAGGCTGAGATCTGAGGATCGCGGTTCAAAGCCAGCCCGGGCAGGAGAGA
>NW_012268871.1:0-332 GCF_000151885.1 Dipodomys ordii
CTACCACATCTCACAAGCTCGGAGTTATACCACCGGCAACAGGTACTGCAACCCCAAACAGACAAAGCCTACAAAATACCACGCCCCCAAAAAAATAAAATATATTCTGCTATCGTTTTCGATCTTTAAGGCTCCTGTTCTGTAACAGGTGTAATAAGTGTGTGTGTGGGGGGGGGGAGAGAGAGGGACTCCACAGCCAGTTCTAACGCCAAGGCTTCCACCACGAGACTCTGTACCACTTCAGCCTGGTCAATAGCAATCCTAACCTCGCAGGTGTCACGTTTCTCCTTCGATCACACTAAGGTCGCTCAGTCTGATTTAAAAAAAAAAAA
>NW_012268871.1:4747-6935 GCF_000151885.1 Dipodomys ordii
CGCCACTTCCGGCTTTTTTCTTTTTTGCTTATGTGGTGCTGAGGAATCGAACCCAGGGCCTCAGGCATGCAAGGCAAGCGCTCTACCACTGAGTCACCTTCCCAGCCCCAAAGCAGCCTTTTTTAAGTTTAAGGAGTCAGCCTGGAAGAAGTATGAGAAAGCTAATAATTGTTATCTATCTAATTAGTTCTATGTTAACTGAATGTGCAACTATTGAGTTGCAAATATTAAACACAAATCCTACATTCTCAAGAAATCTCCCCCAAATCCTAGCAATCCCTGGTCTTTATCAAACTGCCTCCAAAACCGCTCTTCTGAAAATATGACAAGTCAACTCTTCACTAAAGCCACTTCTGGTTCTAGATATGGAAAGATGGCAAGAAACTGGAATCTTCATCCTTTAACCACCAACACTAAGACAGTTATGCTAAATTATTCTGAAATATATTTTCATTGATAACATCTCAGAACACGCAGTCCACTTATATGGACTTAGGGTACCTCAGTTTTAAAACCTTTTCAACCAACTACTTACTGCTATGTGATAAGAAAAGGCAGCTTTGCAGATGGTGCTGTTGCTCGTAGTTATCAGCTGCCAGCCATGGCCAACTACACAGTGTTCTTCCAGTTGCTGCCAGCAAGCCCTTGGTCAGCATCTCCATCAAGCTATTTGCAGACAAAGTTCCAAAGACAAGCCAGGCGCCTGTGGTTCACACCTGTAATCCTAGCCACTCAGGAGACTGAGATCTGAGGATCATGGTTCAAAGCCAGCCCAGGCAGGAAAGTCTATGAGATTCTTATCTCCAATTAACCACCAGAAAACCAAAAATGGTGCTGTGGCTCAAGTGGTAGAGCGTTAGCCTTGAGCTGCAGAGCTAAGGGACAGCTCCCAGGCCCAGAGCAGAGTTCAAGCCCCACAACAAGCTCCAAAGACAGCAGAAAACTCATGCTCCCGTGCTCTGAGCACTGGTGAGAAAGAATATGGTTATGAGGGTTTCTGCTTTCACAGAATGATCTCAGGATTCATGTGCCAGGGAGGTGACTTCACATGCCATAATGACACTGGTGGCAAGTCCATTTCAGAGAGAAATATGATGAGAACTTCATCCTGAAGCATAAACATCCTGGCATCTTGTCCATGGCAAATGCTGGACCAAACACATTTGTGTTTGGTTCCCCATTTTACATCTGCACTGTCAAGACTGTTGGATAGCAAGCATGTAGTCTTTGGGATGGTGAAAGATGGTATGGAAGTTGTGAAAGTCATGCAGGGCTTTGAGTCCGGGAATGGTAAGACCAGCAAGAAGGTCACTGTTACCAATTGCAGACAACTCCTAATACATTTGATTTGGTTTATCAGGAGAGCACCCTTCCACCCCAGCGGCTTGCAAGATCTTGTCATCTTTGTGCTGTCAGTGCAGTTTGGGGGGTTCCATGTTTTCCTTACTCCCCTCTAAACTTAGCTGGATTGTTAACTCTGCCTAGCTGCAGAGTTAATGAAACAAACAAAAAAGAAAAGGCAGTGGTTTGAAGCACTGGAGCAGTGGTTTGAAGCACTGGAAGACAAAAATTATTCAGCAGACACTGAAGTCTTCCCCCAGGTCTCAGACTATTTCAATCACTGGAGGTATGGTGTGGAAAAATAGAGTTCTTCTTGGGAACTTAGTTCTTCATAGGAAGAAAGAAAATAAACAAGATATTGCAAATGGTGCTAAGAGTAAGGAAAGAGAGAGATAGATAGGGTGGTCAGGGAAGGCCCATGCTAAGAAATCAGTATTTGAACTGCAATCTAAAGGATTTAAGTATCCAGCTATACTGGAGAACACTCTGGCTGAGAGAAGAAAAAGTATGAAGGTTCTATGGTAGTAATGGTTTTGGTCTGCTTAAAGAAAAGAAAGGAGATCACATAAACTAGAGAATACTTGGGGAAGAAGAGATCGTTTAGATATGGTTAGAAAACTATAAGGGGCCAAATTAACCATAAATTTTCATAAATCACAGGAAGAAAGTGAGATTAAGAGTCATGGGAAGGCCAGGCGCTGGTGGCTCACGCCTGTAATCCTAGCTACTCAGGAGGCTGAGATCTGAGGATCGCGGTTCAAAGCCAGCCTGGGCAGGAGAGACCGTGAGACTCCTATCTCCAATAAACCACTAGAAAACCGGAAGTGGCGCTGTAGCTCAAGTGGTA
>NW_012268872.1:0-2036 GCF_000151885.1 Dipodomys ordii
TGAGCTCGTGGCATGCACCAGGCAGAGGTTTTGAGAGACTGGATCGCAGTCAGATCACTTACCTAAGGCCACCCGCCCCACGCCATCCAGCCTAGCGCAGAGCTGGGGGCTGGCGGCGGTCATTTGCTGCATGTGTTTGATCCAGTCGTCTGATGTGTCTATTTGCCCTAGTGAAGAGGGATGTGAACACCGAGCTCAGCGATGCAGGGTTCTTATCCACAGTGAAGAGAAGGTGGAGAAAACCCAGGTGGGAGAGAGCTTGACAGACTAAGGGTGGCTTCAGTTAGTAGAACACACATCCAAGGAGGCTCCGGTTCTTCAGGGGGGAGGAGGAATCAGGTGCCCGTCTGTTGTAAAGCTCAGAGCTAAGGGTGAGAGAACTTCTATTATTATTATTATTATATTACTACCATTACTATTATTTTGATTGTCCTGAGGCTTGAATTCAGGACCTGGGTGCTGTCCCTGAGCCTCTTTGTGCTCAAGGCTCGTGCTCTACCATTTGAGCCACAGCACCACTTCCAGATTTTTCTGAGCAGTTCACTGGAGATAAGAGTCTCATGGACTTTTCTGCCTGGGCTAGCTTTGAACCCTGATTCCCAGATCTCAGCCTCCTGAGTATCTAGGATCACAGGTGTGAGCCACTGGCACCCAGCAGGAGAACTTCTTTTTATGGTTTTATTATCATTAAGGCAAGTTAATGCATTCAATTTATAAATCTGATTGAATGAAATTCATGTGTTTTCACCCATTCATATACAATATACTATTTAAGATACAGTCATATAATGTACCTTCACCATTCTCCCTGACCCTTCCCACAAGGCAAAATGTCTGTAAGATTTACTTTTCCACTTCCCACCAGTACATTATATATATATGGATGGATGGATAAACACATATGTACATTATGTATAGGTATATATATATATATGTGTGTGTGTGTGTGTGTGTGTGTGTGTGTGTAATGTATGTGTGCATGCATATGTGCTAGCTGTTACTGGGGCTTGAACTCAGGGTCTTGATCTCTCATGACTTTTTGCTCAAGGCTGGTGCTCTACTATTTGAGTCACAGCACCATGGTTCTGGCTTTTTTGGCTGGTTAATGGGAGATAGGAGTGTCACATACTTTCCTGACCAGACTGGCTTTGAACTGTGCTCCTCAGACTTGGCTTCCCAAGTAGCTAGGACCACATGTGTGAGCTACCAGTATCCAGCTTAACATTTGTTGGATTCTTTTTTAACACAAACCTTTTATTTCCTAGAAATTAGCAGCAAGATGGTCATCATGAAATTATATTCCTCAAAAGCATGAAATTCAAGTTGTTTTTTTTTAATACATGTCCTCTAGAGAAAAGGTTAAGAATGGAATGAGATTCTTTCCCCCGCCCCTAGAAAACAGAGATGGGGGAGAGAATTGACACAGAAAACTTTGGATCTACTGTCACGGTTGCAGAATACATATGACAGATAGCTTTTTATTGAGCTTGCAGTTGGAGACCTGCGTGGTGTTATTTTCCCTTTCTTGTTAGCCAGAGCAACCACATGGAACCCGAGAATGACACGCAGAGTTTGGAATTCTTTCTTCTGGGAGTTTCAGAGGACCCCGAATTGCAGCCCCTCCCCTCCTCTATGGCCTCTTCTTGTCCATGTACCTGCTCACCGTGCTCGGGAATCTGCTCATCATCCTGGCCACCGCCTCTGACCGCCGTCTGCACACGCCCATGTACTTCTTCCTCTCCAACCTGTCCCTGGTGGACGTCTGCATCACCTCCACCACCGTCCCCAAGATGCTGCTCAACATCCAGATGCACAGTCAGGCCATCAGCTACGCGGGCTGCGTCACCCAAATGTATTTTTTCCTACTGTTTTCAGGGTTGGACATCTTTCTGCTGACGGTGATGGCCTACGACCGCTTCGTGGCCATCTGTCACCCGCTGCACTACACGGCCATCATGAGCCCCCGGCTGTGTGTGGGGCTGGTGCTGGGCTCCTGGATGGTGAGTGTCTCGCACGCCATCTTACAAAGCTTGATG
>NW_012268872.1:9542-10302 GCF_000151885.1 Dipodomys ordii
TCTGACCCCTTCCTTCATGATGTGCTGATGTAGCTGGCAGCTGTGTTCCTGGCTCTGCCCCCTGGCTGACATTCTGTACTCCTCCTCCAAGATCGTTTCCTCCATCTGTCAAATCTCACCAGCTCAGGGCAAGTGCTGTTTCCACCTGTTCTTCCCACCTCTCCATGCTCTCCTTATTTTATTGCTCCTGTCTTGGCATGTACACTACTCCCACTGTGACCCAAAACTCAGACTCCATGGCCACGGCCACAGTGGTGTACACGGTGGTCACCCCCATGCTGAACCCCTTCATCTACAGCCTCAGGAACCCAGACATCAAGAGGACTCTGAGAAGACTCTTCAAGGTAGGAAGAATGGAAGCGGCCCTGTACGGAGCCTGGAGCATTTGCCCGGGATGACGAGAGATGCAGGGTCAGACTGGGGCTGTTGATGCTACAGAGGTAGAAATGATCGCCTGCATCTGACCCCCAGAATGGCTCCTTGTTGGTGTCAGGTTTTCTATGAAATCCACTTGCAAAATGTGCTTTCCTGTGCTCCTATGCTTGATGCTAGTCAAATCGCACCCCTCCCCAAATACCCATCTTTGGATCAGAAATAGCTGGAACTCCCCACTTATCGCTGAGGACATAATTTTATAAACAATCTCCTCTTGATGATATAAATGACACTCGATAAATCATCTTTTTTAAAGAACAGCCATCAATTTACAACTATGGGGAGGAGAAAAATCTTCATTTTGCAACTAAGAAGATAAAAATGT
>NW_012268873.1:0-1408 GCF_000151885.1 Dipodomys ordii
GTTTTCTGGTGGTTTATTGGAGATAGGAGTCTCACGGTCTCTCCTGCCCGGGCTGGTTTTGAACCTCGATCCTCAGATCTCAGCCTCCTGAGTAGCTAGGATTACAGGTGTGAGCCACCAGCGCCTGGCTGACTATTATTCTTGAAAGTTATACCCATTATACTTTCAGTTGGTTGATGTTGCCCTTTATTATTATTCAAAATGGATGTTTTCTTGTAAGACAGGGACATTATATGGATTTTTTTAAAAAAAACATCCAATCCAACTTAAGAAGGCTTCAACTTTTGAGGAATAAGAACATAACTGAAACTATGAAGTCGAGTGGAAGTAAGACTTGATGACGGTAGCATACAGAGGAGCTAAGTCTGGGAAGGTCTGGAAAGGTGACAATGGCTGGGGAGACATTTGTGGCAATTCAAACCCAAAGTGGCAATGTGGTAATTCAAGTTCTTGAACTTCCTAAAGCTGAGAAAATAAAAGAACGGTAGGAACAAAGGCTCTTAGAAAATGATCCTGGATAAGGAAAAGGAAGTGAGAGAGAGAGAGAGAGAGATGGGGGGAAAGAGAAATAGGCCAAAAGGATAGGAAAAGACTGTCGAGGAAGATTATAAAATCAGGTTTTATGCTGGAAAGCCATTTAAGGCTTAAAGTACACAGTTTAAAATTTAGATAAGGATTCAGACTTTAGAAGTGAGTTTGGTGTCATAGGCTTAGGTCCCAGACCTCATACCCTTATGCTAAGAGGCACATCAGAATACACCAGAAAGATCATAGAATCTAAGCTTTTCCTAACAGGAGCTTCCTGCCTCCAAAGCTCTCTGTGTACTGTCCTCTCCCCTGATTAAGCTTTCTAGCCTGTCCTCACTTTGTAATGATGGAGTGAACAACCGTGATTTATGCCACTATTGAAACTGCTCGGCATCGCCACCTTGCTCTCCCCTCTGACTCAGTGGCACTGATTTAGTGATATTGCACTTGTTGATGGGAACAAACAACTACCAGAAGTCTGAAGTAAGGTAGAAACATCAATAATCTGCCTTCTAAAGTAAAGCAGGGCAAGAGAAGAAATACACAGTAAAGTATTTCACCCCTCACATCCTCTCTCACACTTTACTAAGAAATAAACACCTTGCTTCTGGGAAAGTCTTATCTTTTAGAGCTTTCTGTGTAAGGTCAGATTTGGCACTGAGAGTGAGGAGGGTTTAGCTGACAGGTGAGCTAAGGGAGAATACATAGCCTGCATTCGAGTTCAAGCACTGTGGTTTTCTGGTTGTGACTTTGGCTGCAATGTAATTTCTCTGAGATTCAGTTTCAAGAAGAAGAAGGAGAAGAAGAAGAAGAAGAAGAAGAAGAAGAAGAAGAAGAAGAAGAAGAAGAAGAAGAAGAAGAAGAAGAAGAAGAAGAAGAA
>NW_012268873.1:3273-5038 GCF_000151885.1 Dipodomys ordii
AAAAAAAAGAAATGTACTCATTACCTTACTCATGTAACTGTAACCCTTCTGTACACTATTTCTACAATAAAAAAACATATTTAAAAAATAATATCATGGGGGTTTTGGAAGGTGGCTCAGTGGGAGAGCACTTGCCTTACATGCATGAGGTCCTGGGTTCAATTCCTCAGCACCACATAAGCAGAAAAAAAAGTCGGAAGTGGCGCTGTGGCTCAAGTGGTAGAGTGCTAGCCTTGAGCTGAAGAGCTGAGGGACAGTGCCCAGGCCCAGATTTCAGGCCCCATGACCAGCAAAAAGAAAAAAAATAGTATCACAATATCTACAGATTTCTGGCATCTAATAGATGCAACATAAGTGAATAATCAAGAAAAAAGGATTCAATCACTAAAACTCAAGGAAAGAATAGAAAGTGCTCTAGTTTGAGAAGAAACCTGGTACAGATGTCAGGCACTCTTGATCTCTAGGGAACATAAACAATATCTGTTGTTGACAAAGCAAGTGTTCGTGATTCTCTTGATTTTATTCCAGAATTAAGCTATTTTTTCATCTGTCTTTTTATGTGCAGTTTTACTATCTCTAACAATTGAAGCTAATGGGAAATTAGGGTTGGGGGAACCATCTATATAAAGAAAATGCAGTCATTGGTACAAGAAGCAGATTCATAGGGCACAACTTGCTTAATCCTCAGAAGAGTAGGTATATAATGAATTCTAGAAAAATGAAAATAGGCATTAATTGAACTCATTTAATTTTTTAAGATTGTTAAAAGGCCATATAAGAGTGATCATCTACTCATATAATTTAAGTTACACCGGTTTTAAAGTCAGAGCATAAAACTTTATGCCACAAATATACCACTTCTAGAATCGCACAGTGATTTCATTTTGTGTTCTGATGTTAAGTGAAGAAGACAGCTGTGAATGGAAGCAGAAAAGGAAATGACAAATAGAAAGGGAGGGAGGAGAAGGAAAGAGGGAGAGGGAGGGGAAGAGGTGCCTAGAAGATATAGTTTGAAAAGATACTGGGCACAAAAACAGTCAGTTCCAAGGTTCCAAGGCAAGCAAAACAATGAAATGCCTGTCACATCCTGCCATTAATTTTGTCAGAACCATCTGGAATACAACAGATCTTTTACTCCTGCAAGCCATATCAGATAACATGGACATCATTTAGTGAGGAGGATGTAGAGCAACTTCAGGATAGAGGTCTAGAAAGGAAATGTGGCTCCAAAACTTGAACAGCTGAGTCTCAGCCAGGCCCCCTATAGGCAACTGGCACTCTGAGGAATCACCAAGGTTAAAATAGTGATAGTCTACATCAGTCCTTTGATCCAGATGGAAGTCCTTAACACCATGAAGAACCACTGTTCCTGGGCAGGCCAGGAGCAAGACCAGAGGCAGAGCAATGACCCAGTATATCACGGAGAGCAGACTGGGCATGGGTTGAGGAGGGGGGGTCTGAAGCAGGGGTGAAGAGCTAGTCATATGTTGCATGCAAAGAGCAAGTAAGCATCCTTCAGGTCATCTGGTAATGCTCTGTTCCAGGAGCTATAATTCTATGAGAAAAATCCAAACAATAATCAACAAAATAATAGTGTGCTTTAAAAATTTGGTCATCAGGGGCTGGGAAGGTGGCTCAGTGGTAGAGCGCATGTCTTTCATGCCAGAGGCCCTGGGTTCGATTCCTCAGCACCACATAAGCAAAAAGAAAAAAGCCGGAAGTGGCGCTGTGGCTCAAGTGGTAGAGTGCTAGCCTTGAGCTGAAG
>NW_012268874.1:0-374 GCF_000151885.1 Dipodomys ordii
AAAAAAGATGATCAGAGACAAGTGTATGTCAATTCTCTTTTTTCTTTACTTTTTTTGTTTTTGTTGTTGGTCATGGAGCTTGAACTCAGGGCCTGGGAGCCGTCCCTGAGCTTATGCAATCAAGGTTAGTGCTCTACCATCTCAAGCCACAGCACTACTTCCTATTTCCTGGTGTTTGACGAGGTAAGAATCTCATGAACTTTCCTGCCAGGGCAGGCTCTGAACTATGATCCTCAGATCTCAGCCTCTTGAGTAGATAGGATTACAGGTATGAGCCATCAGTGCCCAGCCAGATTTTCTTTTTAGACACTCAGAAGCATTTGAAAATGGCCTGGATACTAATTATCCAGGGATTTACAGATAATTTAATTGGG
>NW_012268874.1:1230-3804 GCF_000151885.1 Dipodomys ordii
CAAAGCTTGATAAGAAATATACTCATTACCTTGCTCATTTGACTGTAACCCCTCTGTATGGTATTTTCACAATAAAAATAAAAATAAAAAAAGAAGCATTTTCCATAGGTTCCTACTGTTTTTCCCAGGTCACCCATTATCAGGGGCCTCCTGCACTGAGGTATTCTAAATTCCTCTAAAGCCATGTTTTGTTTCTTTTTTCTTTTTTTTCTTTTTTTGGGTCCGGTTGTGGGGCCTGAACTCTGGGCCTGGGCGCTGTCCCTCAGCTCTTCAGCTCAAGGCTAGCACTCTACCACTTGAGCCACAGCACCACTTCCGGCTTTTTTCTTTTTGCTTATGTGGAGCTGAGGAATCAAACCCAGGGCCTCATGCATGCAAGGCAAGCACTCTACCATTGAGCCACCTTCCCAGCCCTGAAGCCATGTTTTTGTCCTCTTCTTTCTTCCCAAGTCTACTCTTGCACTTTTCTCAGTGCTGCCTAGCAGGAGCACTGTCCTTGGCAGGAAGCATGGCTCTTTTTATCTTATCCTTCATTATGTGCCGACTTCTAAATGCTGAGATTTCTCATGCAACAGCCATTCATTCAGCCATCCATTCCATACTTTTTTTTTCTGCTCCTGGGGCTTGATTCAGGGGCTGGGCGCTGTCCCTGAGCCTCTTTTTGCTCAAGGCTACCACTTAAGCCACAGCTCTACTTCTGTTTTTTCTGACTACTTTATTGAAGATAAGAATCTCAGGGACTTTCCAGTGTGGGCTGTCTTTGAACCACAATCCTAGATCTCAGCCTCCTGAATAGCTAGGATTACAGACATAAGTCACCTGCGCCTGGATCTGTAAGACTTATAGCTCCATTAAACTACTCAGAAAAAGTCAGAAATGCTTCGGTGGCTCAGGTGTAGAGCGTTAGCCTAGAGCAAAAAACCTCAGGGACAGTGCCTACGCCCTTAGTTCAAGCCCCTTGGCTGACAAAAATAAAATGCAAACAACAAACAAGATGGCCTCCAAACTCAAAAACAGATAATCCTGCCAAGATGGCAGACACTATGAAGTAGGCAGCTGCAGAAGACATCGTTACTTTTTCATTTTTTTTGCCCGTCCTGGGGCTTGAACTCAGGGCTGGGCACTGTCTCTGAGCTTTTTTTGCCCAAGGCTAGCACTCTACCACTTGAGCCACAGTACCACTTCCAGCTTTTTCTGTTTATGTGGTACTGAGGAATCAAACCCAGGGCTTCAGGCTTGCTAATCAAGTACTCTACCACTGAACCATATTCCAAGCCCTCAACATTACTTTTTAGTATGTTTTTTATTGTAAACCTACTGAACAGAGGGGTTACAGAAACATGGGTAAGGTAATGAGTACATTTCCTATGGAGCATTGTTACCTCCTTTGTTTTTCCCCACCATGCCATCCCTCCCCTCAACATTACTTTTGAAGATCAACAGAAGATAAACAAATTTGCATGGAATAGGATTAGAATCAGAGGTAAAGGAAGAAATAGAAGTTAAAAAAAAACAAAACACAGCTCCAACATTTAGAAGATGCCTGTGACATCAAGCTTGCAGATGATGACTGCTTAATGATATACTTCAAATTGTAGGTGTTTTCATTAGCCATTCTCAAGAGGAAACTCAAGAAATGTTAGAAGAAGCAAAGAAAAACTTGCAAGAAGAAACTGACACCTTAGAATCCAGAGAGAAGTCAATTCAGCAGGTGTTAGCAGATTTGAAAGTTGAGTTATATGTGAAATTTGGCAGCAATGTAAATGTGGAAGCTGTTGAAACATTTTATGCTTTTAAAATATATTTAACAAAACAAATAGTGTTTTAAATGATAAGTTCCTTTCTTCAAACGATATTGAAAACAAAACTTTTTTTTTTTGTTTTGGTTTTGTTCCAAGATCTTGAACTTGTTGCCTGTGTGCTGCTCCTTAACTTTTTTGCTCAAAGCTAGCTCTCTACCACTTGAGTCCACTTCTGGCTTTTTTGGTAGTTAATTGGAGATAAGAGACTCATGGACATTCCTGCCTGGGCTGGCAGGAATGTGGCAAGAATCTTCAGATCTCAGTCTCCTGAGTGGGAATACAGGAGTAAGTCACAGGCACTAGCAAAACCTTTTCGTGAAACTTTCATTTCATTAATGGAAACTTGGTGGGGGAATAGAATCCCCTTAAATGAGACTTTGCCTTAGCCAAAGCTTCTTTTTTTAAGTTTCTACCTTCTTATTTCCCTCATCTCTCTATACTCCTTAGGAAAAAACAATACAAAATGAAAACATACAAGTGAGGAGAAAGCTACACACCCATCAGGAAAGAGACCTTGCAGAGATTCTATCTTTGACTCAACACTTAATGTCATTCACACTTTTATTTTCCTTATATTGCATATCCTGCAATATGACTTGGGGGAGGGCAGGGCTTATTTGAATTGGCAGTTATGAAAGTTAACACACATACATACACATTTCCAAGTAAAGATTTGAAAGTGCCGGCCAACCACAGGAAAACCATCAGTTCCTCTGAGGGAGTGTACAAGGAACAAGTGTTGGTTGTTAAGCAGGGAAAATAGACCAGTAAA
>NW_012268875.1:0-888 GCF_000151885.1 Dipodomys ordii
GTCCCTTAGTTCTTCAGATCAAGGAGAGTGCTCTACTGTTTGAGCCACAACGCCACTTCCAGTTTTCTGGTGGTTAACTAGAGATAAGAATCTCACGGACTTTCCTGCCTGGGATGGCTTTGAACTGTGATCCTCAGATCTCAGCCTCCTGAGTAGCTAGGATTACAGACCAGCCACCAGTGCCTGGCATTCAACACTGTTTTGACCTTGGTTAGTCACTAAGTTGCAACTGCATTCTAGCTAAAGTTAGAACACTAAAAGTACTGTTAAACTCATAAATTTAAGAATGACATAGCATCCTTCTTTTCACAATTCAGATTCAGGCAGAAGCTACATAGTAATGTCCTGGCTCAGTCCACTCTCATAAAGGTACCATTTACAATTCCACCAGCATGCTGAGTGCTGGTGGCTCATGCCTGTAATCCTAGCTACTCAGGAGGCTGAGATCTGAGGATCACGGTTCAAAGCCAGCCCAGGCAGGAAAGTCTGGGAGACTCTTATCTCCAGTAAACTACTAGAAAACCGGAAGTGGCGCTGTGGCTCAAGCGGTAGAGCGCTTGCCTTGAGCTGAGGGACAGCACCCAGGCCCAGAGTTCAAGCCCACGACCAACTGACAAAAACAAACAAATCCACCAGCACCTGAGGAATACACCACCTGCTTTAGCAGTGACATTATAGGCTGCCCTTCCCAGATCCTTCCTGAATAACCATGCTACTTTCAACTTTGTTTGCTCTTTTGGCATTTTGGATCCCCTAATCTTCCCAGGTCACCTTTTTCTATGAAGGAAAATGGGTGTTTTCCTGGGTAGTTAGGAAATATCGGTCTGAAAGATGCAATAACAATATTAAGTGTGCAGCATTGTACATGTACTCAGAAGAGCTAGGAAA
>NW_012268875.1:3010-3693 GCF_000151885.1 Dipodomys ordii
AATCTAAAGCATTATAAAAATCTAAGATGTTTATTTTTCTAATCCTCACCCACATATCTTAAGAGGCATTATTTGTATCTAATTTTTCACCATCCACAACTTTTGCTGATGCTTACAGATCCAAATTAAAAAAAAAGCAAAACAAAACCCTCCCAAGGGAACTATAAAAACTGTCATGGAATTTTGCTGTATTATAAAAAGCTCTGACATAGCTTGTAATGTCTTTCTTCTTTTATGTAGGATTTTTGCAATAGAGGCATTTTGCCTACATAATACTGTTTTTACTAATTACTCTGAATAGTCTGAACAGGATTAGTTTAACACTAATATAAGACATTTTTTTAATGTACATATGTAAAAGCCACTTACAATGCCGGGCGCCGGTAGTTCATGCCTGTAATCCTAGCTACTCAGGAGACTGAGATCAAGGATCATGGTTCAAAGCTAGCCCTGGCAGGAAACCCTGTGAGACTCTTATCTCCAATAAACCACTAGAAAACCAGAAGTGGTGCTGTGGCTCAAGCAGTAGAGCATTCACCTTGAGCTGAAGAGCTGAGGGATAGCCTGACCGAAAAAAAAAAAAAAAAACTACTTACAGAACACTAAAATTAATTATCTTGGCCTTAGTACAACTAATACACACTTTGGAAATGAATGACAGAGCCAAGTGCCAGTGGCTCATG
>NW_012268876.1:0-2972 GCF_000151885.1 Dipodomys ordii
TACCGACTTTCCTTGCCCAGGCTGGCTTTGAACCATGATCCTCAGATCTCAGTCTCCTGAGTAGCTAGCATTACAGGCATGAGCCACCAGTGCCTAGGCTCCTGAGCTTTTTTGCTTAAGGCTAGCACTCTACCACTTGAGCCACAGCTCCACTTCCCTATTATGACATTTTCATCCATCCATATAATGTACTTTGAAAATGTTTACCTCTTCCAACAGACCATCACCCTCCCTTTTCCTTTGACTGCTAGAAGAGGGTGGAGGAGGGAATTTTTTCAAAGCACATTATAGGCATGCATAGAAATACCACAATGAAACCATATGTAAATGTAGTTTTTTTTGGTCCAGTCGTGGGGCCTGAACTCTGGGCCTGGGCACTGTCCCTCAGCTCTTCAGCTCAAGGCTAGCGCTCTACCACTTGAGCCACAGCGCCACTTCCGGCTTTTTTCTTTTTGCTTATGTGGTGCTGAGGAATCGAACCCAGGGCCTCAGGCATGCAAGGCAAGTGCTCCACCACTGAGCCACCTTCCCAGCCCTGTAAATGTAGTTTTAACTCAAAAATTTCAAAAGAAAACCATGGGAATTGTAAAGATTTTCTACAGCATACCCATACAATTCTCTGAACATGATACAATAGGGATGGGGTTAAAGGTTGGAATAAATCATTTAAATTTCTTGTAGAGAAAGTAATCAAAGTAAACCAATAATGCTTCCTGTTTTTGTGGAGATTGAAGCCAGGGCCTTGTTCTTGACAGGCAGGTAGGCTTCCACTTGTGCCACAATTCCAGTTTGTTCCTTTCTTTTAGTGGTACTAGGGTTTGAAGTAACAGCATTGTACTAGAACAATGTCTCCAGCCAATCAGTGTAATTTTGGCACCCATTACTGAGGCTTGAACTCCAGCCTCATGCTCTCAGGGTTTGGGTTTTGGTTTTGGTTTTTTGTTTTTTGCTCATAGCTGACACTCTGCCTTATCCATCTTTCGTTTGCTGGTTAATTGAAGATCGATTCTAAAGGATTAGTCTGCCTTGGCTGGCTTTGAACCTCAGTCTTCAGATTTTAGTCTCATGAATAGCTAGGATTACAAGTGTAAGCCACTGGAACTTGGCTTCAGCTGGGATTGTTTTTATAGGAATTGTTTTGATATAGGTCAGTTTGGGATTATTTCCCTCTTAATATTATTGACCCATAGAACCTAAAAATATAGAATTCATGTAATTGGGTCTTTTAATTCTTTTTGCTCAACAATATTTTTAAAGGATTCACAGTATGTCACTTTTTTCATTAAATTAATTTTTTTCCTTATGTTATTGCAAATAGACTTAGGTGCTTTAATTTCATTTTAAACTGTTACTGTTAGTACTTAGAAATACAGTTGTTTTGTCTAAAATGTATGTAGATAGTTTAATTTGATTCATTCTTTCTGGATAACCAACATATTTATGACAATGTATACAGATTCCTATGGTCTATAAATAGCCTGTGATTTCTTTTGGGATTTTTCTTTAGATACCTATATAATATGTAAGTTTCTGTACCTGGTTCACGTCTTTTTTTTTTTTGCTGGTCCCTGGGCTTGAATTCAGGGTCTGGATGCTGTTCCTAAGCGTTTTTGTGCTCAAGGCTAGTGCTCTACCACTTGAGCCACAGCACCGCTTCTGGCTTTTTCTAAGTAGTTTATTGGAGATAAAATTCTTATGGGGAATTTTTTGCCCGAGATGGCTTTGAACCTTGATCCTCAGATCTCAGCCTCCTGAGTAGCTAGGATTACAGGTTTTGATTCTTGTCTTGTTGGTGGATGCTACCCTTGATCAATATGGAACTTGCCTCTCATTACTTTGAAGCTTCTTTGCACTGTCCTTTTGGTATTAAACATGACTCAGCATTTCTATTACCTCAAAAGTGTTTTCAAATACAGATGTCCTGTGTGCTTTGGTTGGGCTAGAGGCCTTGCGGTTTGCATTCCTAAGGAGTGCACTGATGTGAGAGCATCAGTATTTGTCCTACCATTTCTTGTTGTTTTATTTTAGGTGTGTGTCTTTTTTTGGTGTATATGCTGGTCCTGGGGCTTGAACTTGGAGCTTAACTGCTGTTCCTGTGCTTTTGTGCTCATGGCTAACAGCTACTACTTGAGCCACACCACCACTTTTAGTTTTCTGGTGGTTAATTGGGGATAAGAGTTTCAAAGACTTTCCTGCCCAGGCTGGCTTTGAACCACAATCCTCAACTCTCAGCCTCCTGAATAGGATTAGAGGCATGAGCCACCAGCACCCAGCTTACATTGGTATCTTTTAGGAAACATATAGCAAAGATTCTTCCATTTAAAACAAACTAATTCTTTGTCTTTTATGAGCTCACTTTACTTCAGCTGAATTTAGTATGATTAATGATATCCATACTTGTTCTTTTTTTTTTAAAACTCAGTACTGAGGCTTGAACCCAGGGCCAGAGCACTGTCCCTTAGCTTTTTCTTTCAAGATTAGCACTCTACCATTTGAACCACAGCTCCACTTTCAGCTTTTTGCTAGTTAACTGGACATAAGAGTCTCATGAATTTTCCTTCCCAGGCTGGCTTCAAACCTCGAACATTAGCTCTCAGCCTCTAAGTACCTACTAGAATTACTCCCATGAGCCACAAGTACTTGGCCAGACCTGTTCTTGATGTTTATTTATGTTTACTCTGTGCTATATGTTTTTTGTGTACTCATACTGAGGTTTGAACTCACAGCCTCACACTCTTACTCATCTCTTTGGTGCCCAGCTGGTATTCTACCACTTGAGCCATACCTCTACTTCCTGTTTTTTTTTTTTGTTGGTCTTGGGGCTTGAACTCTGGGCTTGGGTACTATCCCTCAGCTCTTCAGCTCAAGCTGAGCACTCTACCACTTGAGCCACAGGGCCACTTCTGGTTTTCTAGTGGTTCATTGGAGATAAGAGTCTTACCGACTTTCCTTGCCCAGGCTGGCTTTGAACC
>NW_012268877.1:0-905 GCF_000151885.1 Dipodomys ordii
TGTGTGTGTGTGTGTGTGTGTGTGTGTGTGTATGAGAGAGAAAAAACACTTAGAGCTACTTTAGTCATAGCAGCCAAAAATTATAAAGGAAAGAATTATCTGTCAGCTGGAGAACAGAAAAACAAATCTTGGTCCATCCATATAACAAAAAATACTCAGCAATAAAGATGAACAAACATCTGATCAATGCAATAACATAGGTTAATCTCAAAATCATTGTACTAAGTAATGAGGTGCCAGTCTCAAAAGACTAACCATTGTCTGATTCCATTGCTGTTACATTCTAGAAGAGTCAAACTGTCAGGATAGAGGACAGATTAATGGAGTGCAGTTATGAGGGAGGTATTTGACTACAGTAGTCGTTACATGACTATGTATTTTTATCCACACTCATCAACCTGTACACTTAAAGATGACGAATTTTATAACATAAATTGTGCCTCAAGATGAAAACAAATTGGAAACGACACTGCTTTTTCTCCTCTAGCCTTTCAACAAAATGTTATTGAATATCAACATTACGTCAGTCACTGTGTTTGTCCCTAGGGACAGAAATAAAAATATATTCTGACCCTGACTTGGCCACTTTTAGTACTAGATTCTCCAATATTAATCAAGATAATTATGATTTTTTTAGTGATTGGCTTTTACAAGACTTTTTTGTGTGTGTATTGGGCAGGGTTGGGGAGAATGGGGGGAGGGCTTGGGGCTTGAACTCAGGGCCTGGGCACTATTCCTGAGCATTTCTTTTTGCTCAAGGTTAGCACCCTACCACTTGAGCCACAGCTCTACTTCTAGTTTCTCCCCCCCTCTCCCCCCTCCATTTCCTCTTCCTCCCTCCCTTCCTCCCTCCCTTCCTTCCTTCCTTCCTTCCTTCCTTCCTTCCTTCCTTCCTTCCTTCCTTC
>NW_012268877.1:3020-5626 GCF_000151885.1 Dipodomys ordii
TGCCTGCCTCTGTGTGTGTGTGTGTGTGTGTGTATAAAGAGAAGCTACCTTTCATATAGAATCTTACCATTCTTAAATTTGAATTTAAAAATTAAAAAAAAAACCACAAACATAATATATCCTTTCTCCCACCCTCCTCCCTACCCTCCCCACCAACAAATCTTACAGCAGAAATAACCTGCCAGGTCTTCAAGCAGCGTCTCTGTCCTGGGAGGTTACAATGTGATTCGTGTCAGACATATCACAGACAACTAGCACTTGGGCCAGAGTGGCTCTTCTTTCTATGGAACTCATGTATACAAGATGGATTTCTAGTGTCATTAGCTTCATTCAGCATTGTCTTCTTGTCATTCTGACACACAATACTGCCCCGAACTTTGCAAATAACTCCTAGGAAAATAAATATTCCTACTGTCAGCCCAGCTTCCTTGAGTGTTCAGGTACACAATATTTACACGTACCTACTTGTGCTTCCTTTGCTGGGAATAATTGTAGGCCAGAAATGACACTTCCAACTCATGATCAACTCTCCCTTTGTCTCATCCAAGGAAGCCCTCCTTACCCTGTGCTTGGTGGGCTTTGTCTGGATCGATGCACCTGTCCTGATCAATCCAGCCTGTGGTTGGATCAGGAGGTATTGGCTGGCAGAAGGATTATCTGGACACATTAATGCATCTCTTGTCTTTCTTTGGTGACAGCAAACCCTGACTCACAGCAATCATTGCCCTGAGCCTGGCTCTGAGGAGCACACATGTGCTGGACAGGTGATATTGGGGCCAGGCTGGAGGCAGTGTTTGTTGGGTGATACATGCTTGTTAGAAGAAGATTCATTTTCTGGAAAAGAGTTTGGCCAGATGTAAAAATTGTCATGCATGTCTGAGGAAATTGCTAGAAATATGAAAAGGCTTTATGCATAAGTTATATTGTGAATAAAGCCAATTCCAGTAGCCAAAAACAAGCTAAATGTTCCATAGTAGAAGAATGATTGAATAGATTTTGAACTAGGTTGATGATGTAGTAATATGTGGCCCTTTAAGAGAATGTGTATGCAAAATGATGTGTGTGTGTGTGTGTGTGTGTGTGTGTGTTGGTTCTGGAGCTTGAAGTCAAGGCATGGGAATTGCTCCTTAGCTTTTTTGCTCAAGGCTAGCACTCTATCACTTGAGGTTTTTGCTGGGTAATTGGAAACAAGAATCTCATGGACTTTCCTGCTCAGGCTGGCTTTGATCTGTGATCCTCAGATCCCAGCCTCCTAACTAGCTAGAATTATAGGCATGAACCACTAGTGCCCAGATGTATGTAGAACTTTGAATATATTCAAAGGAAAGCAGGCTCTATAAGTTAATAAATACAGAGAAATAGGTTCACTTATTTTATAGGTGTTTTCTTATTTATACATGTCTGTAGTTTTCGAAATATTCTACAGCAAAAACATATGTTTTGCTTTCTTAGAACTAAGCTTTTGGTTACAGAATAGATTTAAAAACAAGATTCATAGGGAGTGAAGACTTCTCAGCTGCCTCACTCAGTTTCCTCTACACTTTTTAAAATTAGACAAAAAAAAGGATTATTTTTAAATAACCAAAAATAGGTTCTAGTCTGGGCTGGGGAAGAGCAACTGCCCATCCTCACCACCGAAACAAACATACAAAACATTGTTTTGCTTATATTACCATGAGAACATTATTATATAAATTTTAATTATTATTTAAATAATAAATGTAAATTTATTTTACCTTCTTCAACAAAGAAACACACGAACCTTAGGCAAGAATGTATTATCTATCCATATATTTAGATGTTCGATACATCCATCTATCATTCGTCTATCATCTATCTGTGTATCTGTCTGTCATATGTCTATCATCAGTCTGTCCATCCATCATCTATATCTGTCCCTCTGTCTGTCTATCCTATTTACTTTCTAAACCTGCTTCATTTAACCAAAACCCCAAATGCATTCAGATACCCTGTATGGAACACTGGAATATTCAAAATTTTATTGTAATTTTAATATTTGTCTTGAAATGATTAAACCAAAGCAATTGGTTCTCCTATAGTGGAGTTGTTTTAGGATTTGAAACAAAAAGTCTGAGGTATTATATCTTCTTGAGCCAGACATTTATAATTCATCCTCAAATTTCCTTAGTTGCACCAAAGCCAGTTTTTTTATGAGTCTGTAGTAGAGAAGAGTTTAAGAATTTACCAAGTAGATGCAATTTTAACACTTTGTTTTGACTGATCAAACTCACCAAAGCTGGAAGCTAAAAATAGTAAGCCCTGTTGTTTCTTCAAGTCAAGACATCACTGAGAATGTTAAGAAATGACAGCAATTTGTATTTACAGGATTCTCTTTGCCATGTTGTTCTTGGGGACTTTTAGGAAGAAGCAAGGAGAGGCCCTGTGTCCAGGTGGAAGGTGCCTGATTTGATGGTTTTAAGTTTAGAATGAAGTTGCCATCTGTCTTCATCCAGAAAGTAGAGAAATGGTTTCCCAGGGCACAAGGACTCATTAACAACACCTCCTGCTTCTCCTTCTCATTCCTTGGAGAGGATCAGGAGCTTGTCTCTGTTATAGTACATCGCTCAATCTTCCTTCCCTCCTTC
>NW_012268878.1:0-408 GCF_000151885.1 Dipodomys ordii
GAAAGAAACAAAAGAAAAGATAGTTAATATAGTTTGCTACACAGAGTAGAAATAAATGAGTAATCATGAAAAAAAAAACAATGCTTTAAGAAACTAGAAAAAGATGTAAAAAAAAACAATCAAGTTGTTGGGGTACAGGAATCATTCACTTAATCACTCAGACATTTTCTACTATATGTACTCTGTACTGGGGATTGGGAGTAGAGGTAAATAGGTGTTTATTGTTATTGTTGCTTGTTTGTTTTTTCAACATAAGGTTTAGTGATAAAACAGACATGTACTTATTGCACCTAGGGTACAAGTGCCTTGCATTTGAAATCCTAGCCACTCAGGAGAGATATGAAGAGCGTGGTTCAAAGCCAGTTCAGGCAGAGAAGTCTGGGAACTCTTATTTCCAATTAACCACCA
>NW_012268878.1:4913-6435 GCF_000151885.1 Dipodomys ordii
CTCTTATCTCCAATAAACCACCAGAAAACTGGAAGTGGCGCTGTAGCTCAAGTGGTAGAGCACTTGCCTTGAGCTGAAGAGCTGAGGGATAGTGCTCAGGCCCAAAGTTCAAGCCCCACAACTGACCCCCCCCCCCCAAAAAAAAATTTCCACCCCATACCTCTCTTCAGCTTGAACTCAGACCTTTGGCACTAGGCTTTTTATTGTTGTTGTTGGTGGTGGTTGTGGGCTTGAACTCTAGGCCTGAGCGATGTCGCTGAGCCTTTTTATGTTCAAGTCCACATTGCCACTTCTGGTGGCTAATTGGAGATGAGAATGTCACAGACTTTCCTGCCTGAGCTGGCTTTGAACCATGATCCTTAGATCTCCACCTCCTGAGTAGCTAGGATTACAGGTGTGAGCCACTGGTGCCCAGCTGGTTAGGCTTTTTTTTACTCAGGGTTGATGCTCAACCACTTGAGCCACTTCTACTTCTCTACATCTGAGAATGACTTAAATAATGTACCTATGGTCACGTGACTTCCACTGACTAGAACTAAAGCTTTGGATTTCAGGACTGTCGGCCTTGAACTTCAGAGTCAAGTGGACTGACATTCCTCAGCCTTAGAGAAAATTACCTGAGCCTAGGCTCCACCATTAGAGACTGATTAAACTGCTTAGGAGGTAATCTGGGATCTATAAGGTGTTTTTAAAGTTACCTATATGCAGATAAGATTGAGAAATAGTCATTAGATGAGGGATTCTCCTGCCTTACATCTCACATCTTATCTGCCAACTTGCCAAGCTTGTTCACACTGAAATTTCCTCCCTTTCTGTGTTGCTGTGTGTGCGTGTGTGTGTGTGTGTTGCTGAGGATCAAACCCATACCTGTGGACTTGCACATGCTGGGCAAGTTCTCTCCCCCTGAGCTACAAACAGTCATGTTTTATTTTTAAACAACTTTTTATCGTAGAATAGATATAAATGTATAGAAAATTGTAGTTACAGGACAGAAAACTCCCATATACAAATACCTCACACTCACTTCTCTAGAAAAGCCTTGTATTATTAATACTAGTGCTGCATTTTTCAAACTAACCAATATTGATACATTATTATTAACTAGAGTTCATACTTGTTTTTTTGGTTCCAGTGGTGGGGCTTGAACTCTGGGCCTGGGCGCTGACCCTCAGCTCTTCAGCTCAAGGCTAGCGCTCTACCACTTTGAGCCACAGCACCACTTCCAGCTTTTCTCTTTTTGCATATGGTGCTGAGGAATCAAACCCAGGGCCTCATGCATGTAAGGCAAGCACTCTACCACTGAGCCACCTTCCCAGCCCTAGAGTTCATTCTTTATTCAGATTTCCTTCCTTCCTTTCTTTCCTTCCTTTCTTTTCTTTCTTTCTTTCTTTCTTTCTTTCTTTCTTTCTTTCTTTCTTTCTTTCTTTCTTTCTTCCTTTTTTCTTTGTGTTGGTTGTGGGGCTTGAACTCTCTGGGCTTGGGTGTTGCCCCCCAGCTCTTCTGCTCAAGGCTAGTGTTCTAC
>NW_012268879.1:0-350 GCF_000151885.1 Dipodomys ordii
ATCTATCTATCTATCTATCTATCTATCTATCTATCTATCTATCTATCTATCTATCTATCTATCCATCTGTCTGTCTATCAATCCATCCATTTATCCTATCTATCTATCTGTCTGTCTGTCTATCAATCCATCATCTATCCTATCTATCTATCTATCTATCTATCTATCTATCTATCTGTCTGTCTGTCTGTCTGTCTGTCTGTCTGTCTGTCTGTCTGTCTGTCTGTCTGTCTATCTGTCTACCTACCTACCTCCATCTATCTATCTATCTATCTATCTATCTATCTATCTATCTATCTATCTATCTATCTATCTATCCATCTGTCTGTCTATCAATCCATCCATTTATC
>NW_012268879.1:690-1835 GCF_000151885.1 Dipodomys ordii
TATCTATCTATCTATCTATCTATCTATCTATCTATCTATCTATCCATCTGTCTGTCTATCAATCCATCCATTTATCCTATCTATCTATCTATCTACCTACCTACCTGTCTGTCTGTCTGTCTATCAATCCATCCATCTATCCTGTCTATCTATCTATCTTTCTGTCTGTCTGTCTGTCAATCCATCCATCTATCCTATCTATCTATCCATACATCTATCCATACATCCATCCATCTACCCATCCATCCATCTATCTTAATGCAGGGTGGAGCCCTTCCCTGGGGTTGGACAGGTACCACCATCTCCTCCCGCCCGCACGCTCCCTCTGTGAGACCCGACTTTTAAACAGCCTTTGCTACTCCACCAAGCGTGTTTTCAACGGCGTTTGAAACAATCCTTGAAGTCACATCTAGTTATCAGCTAGCTACTTTTCTTTGGGGACTGCTGACAGGTACCCCAAATGTGGGTCTCAATCGGAAAGCAGGACGGGACCTCTGACACAGCGAAAGCCACCGAAGGGCCACCAAAGCGGCATTAAGTATCAAGGAGAGTTGAGGAGAGAGCGCCCGGCCCTCAACTGGGGAAGGGGAGGGGCCTTAGCTCTCAGCTCAAATCCCACTGGACTTACAGCTCATCCGTCACAACCAGGCGTTGGATTAATACTGAGAAATACAAGCAGACGCTTCCCGACCCTCCAGTTCCAGCTCCGGGCTGCCAGCCTCTCTACAGACACGTGACACGCGGCTAGTGCCTTATCCGGAAAGTCACTTGTGTGATGGAAAAATTAAGTGGTATTGATTGGCAATGCAGAGAGCTCTTTCTTTTTTGGGGGGAGGCAGCTGTGTGTTTTCAGAATCTTAAGTAAATAAGATAACTATATGCACTGAGGGGGAAAAAAAATACGTTACCCTCTGGGCAGTGTCTTGTAATAAGCTGGAAATGTGAAGCCCGTTAATAGTATTGGAAATTAGGCACCTAATGAATTGTGCCCATTATTGGAGATCTTTTCCGATAGGAAGCCCTCCGGGGCTCAGAATTGCCCGAGTGTCTAGGATGTGGATGTAGTACAGGCTCCAGGGAATGGCCTCCTGTGCGGGGCTGCGCGGGGCTGCGCGGGGCTGCGCGGGGCTGCGCGGGGCTGCGCG
>NW_012268880.1:0-1027 GCF_000151885.1 Dipodomys ordii
TGCTTATGTGGTGCTGAGGAATCAAACCCAGGGCCTCGAGCATGCAAGGCAAGCTCTCTACAACTGAGCCACCTTCCCAGCCCCACAATAGAAAGTTTTTTTTTTAATTAATTCTCAGCAGTATAGCACCTGCCTAGCAAGCATAACACCTAAGTTCAAATACCAATACTACAAAAAAAAAGTAAAGAAAAATTTGGCAATGGATAAAGAGTTTGGGCTGCTGAAATGAGAGTAAATACAATATTCATGCAAGAAGGATTTGTAGTGAGCATCAGTGACTTATGCCTAAAACCCTAACAACTCTGGAGGTTGAGATTTGAAAATTGGGGTTCAAAGTAGTCCAGGCAAGAAAGTCTGTGAGTCTCTTATCTCCAATTAACCACAAAAAGCTGGAAGTGGAATTATCCTAGAGCAAAACTCAAGGACAGCTCCCAGGTCCTGATTACAAGCCCCAGGACCAGCACTCAAAAAAAAAGGACATGAATTTGGGCAGACCAGATGGCAGAATGTTATAGACTATTTTTTTTCCTCCCCAAATTTGTTTTGGTTCTCAGGATCTCTTGAGTTGCTAGGATTATAGGTGCAAGATGTCAGTACTTGGTTAACTGGTATTCTGAGAAGAAATTTGGATACAAACATACTAGAAACCAAGTGTGCAGAGCAAAGACCATATGAGAGCACTGAAAAAGAAGTTACCTAAGAGCCAAAAAACAGGTCTCAAAGAAACCAAACCCATGCCTTTAATCCTAGCTACTCAGGAGGCTCAGATCTGAGGGTCATGGTTCAAAGCCAGCTCAGGAAGGAATATCCATGAGACACCTATTTCCAATTAGCCAGCAAAAAAGCCAGAAGTGAGGTTGTGCCTCAAGCAGTAAAGTGCTAGTCTCAAGCAAAGAAGCTCATGGACAGTGCCTAGGTCCTGAGTTCCAGCCCCAGGACTGGCAAAAAAAAAAAAGAAGGGCTGGGAAGGTAGCTCAGTAGTAGAGCACTTGCCTTGCATGCCTGAGGCCCTGGGTTCGATTCCTCA
>NW_012268880.1:12400-15657 GCF_000151885.1 Dipodomys ordii
GGGGGAGAAGGGGGCGGGGAGATGTTAAATAACCATCCTGATGTGAAAAAAATTGATTCCAAGTCAGAGGGACATTGATGGAATGTGTCAGGGAAGCATCAGGGAGGGCTTTCTGGAGGAAGTGGTACTTAGGCTGTGATCTGGAGCATGACAGAGGAACTGGGAAGAGAATCAGAGAGGGAAAGGGAGGAGGAAGGGTGGAAACAAAGGAAAAGAGTTCGGGAAAAATCAGGGTTCCAGTGGCTCACGCCTGTAACCCTAGCTACTCAGGAAGCTGAGATCTGAAGATAGAGGTTAAAAGCCAACTGGGGCTGAAAAGACTGTGAGACTCTAATTAGCTACCAAAATAATTTTTTTTAAAGTAGAAAGTGGAGCTGTGGCTTAAGTGGAAGAGCACCAGCTTTGAGCAGAAAAAGCTTAGGGACAGCACTCAGGCCTGGAATTAAAGACCCTCCCCCACACCCCACCACCTTACTGGCTCTAAAGGGGGAAAAGAGTTCGGGAAGGACCCAGAAATGACCGAATGAAAAGGAGAGGAGGAGAGAACTGAACCAGACCCAGACAGACAGACAGACAGGCAGGGGAGGAGCAGGAGAAATGAGATAGGGGCAGGAAAGAGCGATGCTAAACCAAGATGAATGAGCCCCAAAGGAAAGGAGCTCATGAGAGGGGACTCCCAGCTCCTGCCTAGACTTTCATCTCTAACACAAAAGAGAAACTGGAGCCCCTCAGGGAAGCTGGGGTGTGCGAGCCCAAGCTGAATAATGCATTTCACGCTCCTCTGTTGTTTCATCTTGCCTGTTTGCAAGCTCGCAGCTGGGACACAGGCACAGCGTAGGGGCAGGGGCAGGGGGGGCAGGCAGAGAGAGCTGGAGGTGGGGCCATTCTGCCTAGGGGGGTGGGGCTAGAACCCGCGCGCAGGACAGCAGGGTAGTGAGGCAGGAGCCTCCTTCCTTCCCAGCTGCCCCGCCCACACACACCCCCACCTTGTTCCAGCTTTCAGCGGCAACCCAACTCCTGCCAGAGGGTTGGCTGTCCATGCAGGCCGTTGTTGCTAAGTAAGGTGTTAGCTATGAATGGAGGTGTTAGCCATAAACGAGGGTGTGTTTGCTGCTGACTAGTGTGGTTGCTGTCAAGGAAGGTGTTTAATGGAGACGCATGTTTGCAGATTGCTGGGGGTGTTAACTAGTAATGGAGCTGTTTGCTGCCCTTGTGTTCACTGGTTCTTAGGGTGTTGAACAACAAAGCCCAGGTTTTGTGAAGTTGGGTGTTTACAGTCAACTAGGGTGTTAACAGTTCGTGCAATAAACAATGGCTGATAAAACTAGGAGATTCAGCATCAACTAAGGTGTTGTTAATAGGGTGTTTGCTCTGGCTCTAGCTTTTGTGCTTGGTTTACCTGCTTCTTCCTCTTCTCTCTTATGCTCTTCTTTGCTGGAGCGCTTTCTTCCTTCCAGGTTTGAGCTCCTCAGGACAAGTCCAAGGACCCGGCTTGATTTCAGGGCCCTCCTTCTCTAGGGAACTGTCCCCCCAAGAGGTCAACCCAATTCCCTCACCCCAGTCTCAATGGACAACCAAGCTAGAAACTGGTGTTTCTCCTAGTATGTACAACCATTTCAAAAAAAAAAAAGAGCACTTGAAATCTTTTTTTTTTTTTTTTGGTCAGTTGTGGGGCTTGAACTCAGAGTCTGGGAGCTGTCCCTCCCTGAGCCTCTTTGTGCTCAAGGTGAACGCTCTACCACTTGAGCCACAGCACCACTTCTGATTTTTGAGTGGTTAATTGGAGATAAGAGTCCCATAGGGACTTTTCTGCCTGGACTGGCTTGGAACTGTGATCCTCAGATCTCAGTTTCCTGAGATGCTAGGATTATAGGTGTGAGCCACCGGCACTTGGCCAATGGAGGGGAGGATAGATAGATAGATAGATAGATAGATAGATAGATAGATAGATAGATAGATAGATAGATAGATAGATAGATAGATAGTCTTTTTTGTTGTTGCTGTTACTAGAGCTCGGACCCTGGATGTTGCAGTGGTTATACAAGAGCTTTGCCACTGGGCTACATCCCAGATCATGCGTGTGAAAGCTTAACATAGCTAAATGAGTGACTAATAATGGTGGAGTGATGGACAGATGGGTGGCAAAGTTGATTCTTGGCCCTGGGATGCGGTGGCTGGATGGGCTCCTAGTCTTGTGACAGAGCCAGTGTCACTGTAGACACTGAAGTCTGGAGATCTACCAGGATCCCAGGTGGCCTCACCTGTTTTGTCCTTCTAGGCTCCTGGCCTTCCACTGGGTGGCACCACACGGGGACCCAACACTGGTAATCCAGAATTGCAGACCCAGGAGGCACAGTGGACCTCAGGCCTAAGCTTCAAGTAATCAGTGACCGGCTGGGCAGTGCTGACCATGGTCTGATCCGGGCCTTGGGTATAAGGTGGGGTGTGGACCAGCAGTGGTGGGTCTGGTCAGCTCCATCTTGCTGGGAGCCAGGAGTGAAGGGAGGCCCAAGATGGCTCTCTTCTAGGTGCTCATCCACCCAGCTCCATCCACCATCCCTGCCTCTGCCAGCCATGCCAGTGACAGGAAGGATTTAGCTGTGACTCAGCCCCTGCACCCCTGTTCCCTGCTTCCGTGGTCCCTCGGTCCACACCTCTCATTACAGCAGCAAAGACCTTCCACGCCCCCAAACACACTTCCCCTGGGCTCCCCACTTCCCCACCCCCTGGGTCTTGGCACGTGCTGTTCCCTCACTGGAATACAAGCCCCTCCCCCCCTCCCCTTTGCCTATTGACTGCCTTCTACTCAGTTCTGATCCAACTCTGCAGGGCGCCCTTTCTGAACCCCAGCCCAGCCCAGGTCTCCCAAGCTGCTCTCCCCAGGAGCCCCAGGGAAGAGTTGCAGGGATGAGTTAGCTATCTGCTAGACTGCCAGCATCTCGCTGCCATGTTCTGCTCTGCCTCCCACATCACCCCATGCCTGGCCCTTCACACACATTGATACCAAACTCAAGTGAATGAGGAAGGTCGAGAATTCACAGACACCATGGCAGAAAGTCACACACACACACGTAGTCAGATACCATTGTTCTTTTCTGATTAAATAACACAGAGAAGTCACCTGGCCATTGTGAAATCCCATATTTTGAGTTCCCCACTTTTTTTGGGGGGGTCCGGTCATGGGGCCTAAACTCTGGGCCTGGGCGCTGTCCCTCAGCTCTTCAGCTCAAGGCTAGCGCTCTACCACTTGAGCCACT
>NW_012268881.1:0-6386 GCF_000151885.1 Dipodomys ordii
TAGCGCTCTACCACTTGAGCCACAGCGCCACTTCCGGCTTTTTTCTTTTTGCTTATGTGGTGCTGAGGAATTGAACCCAGGGCCTCAGGCATGCAAGACAAGCGTTCTACCACTGAACCACCTTCCCAGCCCCTGGAGGAACATTTTATACCCAACACTGCCCTAAGACTGAAAAATTTTACTATGTTCCCTTTTTTTTCACTTTTAAGTAGTTTTAGTTCACATTTAACAAAGTAGTTTATGAATACAATACATCTTGATCAATGTCACCCCTTTCATTCTTCTCTCATCCCTCCCAAGCCCACCTCTTCCCTCAATTTTCTTAATTTTATAGGATATGCATTGAACTTTATCTCCCCCTCCTTTCTACTGTTTTTGTGCCAGAACCACACACACACTAAATGATAGTAACTTTTTTATTGTGTTAAGTATATATATATATATATATGTATATACACACTTAAGTATATACATACTTATATATTAATTAATATATATAATAAGATATATTAACACTTATATAATACTTATATATTAAGTTATATAAAATATAAATTTTGCATTAAGTTTTGGCAGCTGGCAAGATATTTTATGTTTGGTAATCATGTAAATTGTTCTTGACTCGTGATACAGAAAATGTGTGAACCCTCCTGAAATTATATCTGGTCATTTCAATATCTCTACATTTTCCTTGAGAGAGAGACTGTCATGTTAGTTAGATTTTCCGAAGGATTCATGACCCAAAGCAACATCAAGTATGACTAATCTAAAGTAAGCAAAGCTTTGTGCTAGTCAGCTTTCTGTTACTATAACCTGTGCATGATATAATCAACTTGTAACAAGCAGAGGTTTCTTTTGGCTCCCAGTTATAGGTTAGAATGAGAATTCCCCTTATCCCTCCCTGCTTTGAGCTTTTGGCAGCAGGAGGCAACAGCAGAGTCAAATCATTCACCTCATGACCTGTACATAAGAGAAGAGAAGAAGGGTTCACATCCCCTTCAAGGACAATGACTTGAGTCTACTAAGACCCAACCATTTAAGTGTCTCCTATCCCCCAACAGTGCCAAGCTGGTAAATCATTAACATGTGAAACTTTAGGAAACCTTCCACATCTAAATTTTAGCAACATTATAACAGAATAATGTTATGTTCTCCAGTTTTAAAAAAAAGACAGAAATTAAAATACGTTCTAGTATTTGTAATTAAAGAGTCATCATTTGCTTTGGTAGGACTTCTTTTTCATAGCATTATTTTTTAAAATTAGTTTTTTGTTGTGAAAATACGGTACAGAGATGTTACAGTTACATGAGCAAGGTAATGAGTACATTTCTTATCAGGCATTGTTGCCTCCTCCTTTGTTTTTCCTTCCCATCCCTTCCCTCCCATCTCCAAAGCTACATTCCCCCCACTCCCCTGGCTAAACTGTAAAGTTCGTTTTTCGACATAGCATCTTGTACATCTCATCATTGCAGTGGGTCAATCTGTATCCCTATTTAAACAATTTGTTCCCCCACCCCCAAATTATACCAACATCAAATACAGTGAAAACAGGGGTTATACCATGGAGGAGGGACATACAAAGCAACAACAACAAAAAAATCACGTGGTACCTTATAAATACATTAGAAACAATAGCAAGAAAGAAAAAACTACTTGTGTCCTTATCATTTCACTTAACATCATCTTATCTGACCTTTTCTGCTTGTCTCAGACATACACTAGTTATTGCAAATAAGGGAAACCATGGGGCCTATATTTCTTTGGGCCTGGCTTACTTCACTCAATACAATTTTTTCCAAGTCTTTCCATTTCCTAACAAAGAACTCTAATAACAACAGATGCTGGAGGGGATGTGGACAGAAGGGAACCTTACTGCATTGTTGGTGGGAGTGTAAACTTGTTCA
The DNA here is from genome assembly GCF_000151885.1 of Dipodomys ordii. Classification (NCBI taxonomy): domain Eukaryota; kingdom Metazoa; phylum Chordata; class Mammalia; order Rodentia; family Heteromyidae; genus Dipodomys; species Dipodomys ordii. The sequence goes on from NW_012268881.1 coordinate 1,905, forward strand.
ACCACTTTGGACAGTAGTATGGAGGTTCCTCAAAAGACTCCACATAGAGTCTTTTGACCCAGCAATCCCACTTTTGGGCATTTACCCGAATGATCACAAACAAGACCATACTAAAGTTACCAGCACAGCTATGTTTATCACAGCATTATTTACCATAGCTAAGATATGGAAGAAAATGTGGTATATATACACATAGCATTTAAGTGCGAGGTCACTTGTTTTTGTTTTTAGGACGTTTGTCTGATTTTAATAGTAACCGTACATAATCAAGTAAGGAAATAAATTCAGCACCAAGTGTGTATTTACTGGATGAGTCATCTAAGAAGTCCTTGAGGCTCCACAGAATGAGTCAGAGAGTCAGATACTGTGACATGTTCTTTTCCTTAGCAGAAGACTTATTGTCTTAACTATCGTGGTTTCTCAGCCACTCACTGATGGCTCATGTCTGTAATCCTAACTGCTCAAGAGGCTGAGATCTGAGGATTGCTGTATGAAGCCAGCCTGGTCAGAAAAGTCCTCACAAGACTCTTAACTCCAATTAACCACTCAAAACTAGAAGCGGTGCTGTGGCTCAAAGTAGTAGAGTGCTAGCCTTGAATAAAGAGCTCAGAGACTGAGGACAAGCCCTGAATTTAAGACACACAACCAACAACATAAAAATAAATAAAATGGTATCTCCCAGTTCCTCTATCTCCCTACAGTAATTTGTGCATATGTTTATTTCAAGTTCATTACAAGAATTTAAATATTAAACACTCTTTTTGCCCATCATATGTTCAGTATTTAATTTCACATCTAGCACATTAAGTAGGAATTCAATAAACATAGTCTGGGTTATGTTTCCTAACACCTATGGGGGATATATATGTGAGAACTACCATATATTACATTGTTTTGTTTTATATTTGTTTTGTTTAATGTCCTTAAAAGATACGAAGCCTAGTTCTAAATGTGGGTGACACATACCTATAACCCTAGGTATGCTGGAAGTAGTAGAATTGTGCTCTGAGAGGCAAAACAAAAACCATCTGCAAAGTTAAACAAGTAAAACTGGAGGCATGGTTCAGGTCCTTGTACATGCAAGCTCATACATCAGTACTACCAAAAAAGGAAACAAATCTAATGCTAAGTGGTTGTTAAATGATTTGAATCTTCTAAATATTCCTCTGAAAATGACGTTGGTCGGTTCTGTAGTCTCTATGGGGAAAGAAAAAGAGAATAGCTTAAACTAACAAATGTTAGTTTAATAGTTACCATTGTTTACATGTCCCAGCATACAGCATAGTTCAAACTGGTTGCTTAATAAGGATCTGTTGAATGATGGCTATGGAGTGACCATCAAGGAAAGAGTGGAATGTACACTCTGGGGGATGTCAGTGATAAGGGAGAAGCTTGCTCTAACTAGGCTCTACCCTTGGCCTGCATCTCAGCCAGAGCATATGCATATGCAGAGCCCTGGAAGTCCTGCACACTAACTGTGGCTGAGGGTTCTCTCTTTGCGCTGAGCAACCAGCTCACTGATCTGAAAATAAGGCAAGACTTACTATGGTTTTGGCAAGTAGTATATATTTTGTTAAGAAGGACAACTTTGTCCCTTAAAAGTCTCAATAATTAGGGGGGAAATATGTAGAACTTGTTAGATATGCATGGAAATTCACTATAGGAGTAAAATTTTCTATTGATGGTCTAAACTGGCTTATATACACAAACAACTAGGAATTTATATGATAGTAATAAAGGACATTTTTGTACAAAAGTCAGGTTTACTTCGTTGAAAATTTATAAAGTTATACCTTTTCTTTGATGCTAACCTACTTGTTCACATTGGGTATGTCATAAATCACCTCAACTTATTTTGAGCTTAATGGCACTAAAAATACATAAATGTATTCCTAGATACATAGCAACTGCTCTTTATAATCTTTGGAGCTCAGTGAGCTGCAATTAAGAGTGATGACATTGATATTCTTTGAGCAGGCTTTCAACTGACTACTTGCAGACATGTTGTTGATGAATTACTATTAGCCAGTTGCTTAGGAAAACAATTGTGTATATTTTATATTAATTTCAAAGTGATATATTCAGTTCCCAAATATCCTGATATATTAAAGTCAATCTGATTTTTAAAGACATCCATAACAAGAGACTTAACCTCTCCCAGTAACTCTTTTGTGTATTTTTATTTCAGTTCTATTTTAGCCAAATTCCACATGCTACATTTTAAATATATCCTGAGTACTAATGCCATTGGAAAGGGGCAACAGCTATGAAGTAACTTTCCTTTAAGTATTGCTCCTTTAACTACTATTTTTAAATGAGCATTCTTAGTTACTTAGGAGGCTAAGAATGAGAAGACCGTGGTTCATAGCCAGACTCGGCAGAAACATTTGCAAGACCCTTTCTCAATAGATGGGGTGGAAGGGCACATGCCTGACAAACTACAGAGGAGGCTGAGAACATGAGGATTGTAGTTCCAGGCCTGCCTGAACAGAAAAGTCCCAAGACTCCACCATCTCAATGGAGAGAAGCCAAATGGCAATGGTTTGCACCTGTGATTCCAACAGCTGCCAAGTTCAAACCCCATTACCACTTCCCTCCCCCCCAAAAAAGTACTGCTTTAAGCAAAACTTTATTATTATTTGTATTAGTAATGTTAGAATTATTGTCAAATTGAATTCTCCTAATTTTATGTTGAGGTTCTTATTTCCTTTTTCCAGAATTTCCAAGGCGCCCTTCTACTCCTAGGATAATTTCTACCTTTTCTCTAGCCATGAATCTTGCCGAACTCGCAGTATTATTCCAGAGTAACAGAATAATGAATGTCATTTACTCCTATAATTACCTAATGGTTGGAGGTTTGCTATCTGGCAGACAGAGATCTCATTCTTCCTCAGAATAGTGTTGGCTTTTCTTGTCTATTCTCTCCTCCATCTAAAATTGGGACCTGCTTGCCATATTCCATCAAAGTCTTTAGAGAATATTATTGGAGTGGCACTGAATTTAGAGATTAATTGTGGGGAAAATGGCATCCTAATATTCAGCCTTCTTATCTCTGACCCATTGTGTATATTCGGTTCAATTTTACCACACATATATTCCTAATATATCCCTTGAGACTAACATCTGCTTTTTTTCTCTTCAGCATTTTCATGAGGTTAATTCTATTAGCAGCAGTTTCTAATATTAAGTTAAACTTTCTCAGTGTTTCTCAGTTACTCATATTTTAATTTTATTGTTCATGACTGTTTCTGATGTTATCTTGACCTATCGTAGGAATCAAGATCAAGGTTATTCTACCGCTATTAACTGGTCTGAAAAAAATGTATTTTCTAAGATAAGGATTCTGTTTCTCAAATGCATTATATAGTATGTTGGGGGATTGTAAGGGAAGAGTCATTTGTAAGCTAGTTATACTTCCTTGATGGCATATTCAGATTTTCCATTTCTTCTTAAATCAATTTTCCAAATTATATGGATGTGTATGTATGTTTTCAAGGCTTCATGCTTGTGAGGCTGGTATTCTGTGACTTGAGCTATGCTTCTAGATGCATCATGCTTTTTATTTTTAAAAAATTAGGCTGCTAACCAACTTTGAAAAACATCTTGTATTGTTTTTTTACCCTCTAGCAATTTGTGTTCTGACCTAATAGTTATACTGTCTGGACCATATTTTCTAAATATATTGCTTCATACAACTGAATCACCTAACCTTCCTGGAGCCAAAACAAATTAGAACCATCCCTTTTTCTTGATCTACCTGGGGCTTTGATCTTAGTAGCTCAGGTTATTCTGACAGTATGTATTCTTCATGAAGACTTGCTAGCAGCTAGCAGCAAGCTTGAAAGCTTTTTCTTTCAATGATTTTTAAATATACCGACATTCAGTGTATAGGATTTATAGTCATACAGCTGTAGTTCTTGGAGACTTTCACTAGGAAAACCAGCAAGAGAACACATTTTAGAAACAGTAATAGATAATACATAATACAATGAAAACTTGAACAGACATGTCTCTTTCTTGAAGAGATATGTTCTTAAGATATGGTAGGATGTAGGCACACAGCAATGCATAATCTAGGCATTCCATCAGTCATATATTAATAGATACTATAAGTTTGTTGCTGGTAAAAAATACCTATGGATATTTCTAGTGATCTGACAAAACTGAAGGGCTGCCAGTTGATACCAAATGCCAGTGGAAAGATTTTTATCAAATGTGTTGAGGAGGGAGATTCATCTCATTCGTTTCTTGTCTTAGGTATTTTAAGGGAAGGCAGGGAATCTTGCAGTTGCTTCTCTTTTACAATGGATTTGTTTGGTCTTGAAAAAAGAAGTGAGGGGAAAAAAGATTTCTACTACTTCATAACTACTTTTTAAAAAGTAAATCATGGCTGGGAAGATGGCTCAGTGGTAAAGCGCTTGCCTTGCATGCCTGAGGCCCTGGGTTCCATACCTCAGAACCACATAAGCAGGAAAAAAAAAA
>NW_012268881.1:6436-8139 GCF_000151885.1 Dipodomys ordii
GGATGTGAAGGGTAAACAAAGGAGGAGGCTGCAATGCTTGATAAGAAATGTACTCATTATCTTGCCCATGTAATTGTAACCCCTCTGTACAGTATGTTTACAAAAAATTAAAATTAAAAAAAATTCAAAAAACAAAAAAAAATTATTAACAGTCCTACTTTTATTTCCTTAGGTCTTTATGGCTTGTCTTAAAGCAGAAAGGGATATATCTTTTGCATCCTATTGGAGTGAGAGAAACTGCCAAATGCTTAAAGAGACTTGGTAAAGAGGAAAGTTGGAAGAAGCTAAGGAGTAGTCAGACATATTCTAGGAAACTCACATGAGTTTCATAATCAATTATTTTTATGGCTTTTCCTCTTGTAGAATGAGAATATGGTATGTCTTCCTAAAGCAACATGCATGAGATTCAAATAAGTACTGTCAACAAAAATAAAAGTGAATTTTTTAGTCTTTTCATTTACACATTGTAATCTCAAAATGTAATCATGTTGTCAGATTCCAGATAACAGCAATTGGGCAGAGAGGCCCTGAGGATTTTCTGTGACTAGGTTATTGATGATTATATTTGAAGAATAGTATCCTTGAAGGAAATAGTGAATACCATTTGCTCATTCTTTTTCAAAAGTATTTAATCCAGTACCTTTATGCAACTAAGCACTTTTGAACTATAGAACAAATGACATAGATTCATGTTTGTTTTTGCAGTTTTAAAGCAGAAAATCTAAATGAACCAACATTACCTTGCTTTTTCTTTCAGGAACACATGATTCTATGCAGATTTGCTGATCAGACAGCTGTTCAGCTTCCACCCCAACGAAGGCTCGTTGGTATGTGTTTTCACAGAGCAGCTGTTGAGTAGATTGTGCGCAGTATACCCAGGAATAAGTGGATCAAGTCTGTATGGGAAAAACTGATCCATTTATCAAAAAGAAACTAAAAATGGTCCTTCCTAAGAAACTATCTATCTTGAAAAGGACCTTGTAACTATAATAACACTTTTATTCTATTTTGGTTAATACTTTGAAATACATATTCAGTGTTGGTACACTGAATAGAGCCTTGTGTTAAATCTTTTTTTACTGTTATAAACTGCAGAATCTAGTAAAAGCCACAGAAGAATACTAAAGATGGAAAAATCAGCTATGCTTGCTAGAATTGATGCATAAAAAGTATGAAAACAAATGAGTAAAATATTTTCCTTCTTAGAATAATTTATTCAACATTTGTAATATTAAACATTACCTAAAGTTGGAAGACAACCGAAGTATTTCAAGTTTATGACTTAGCAAAAACTACTTTAGAAAAAAAAAGAGATAAAATTTAGACAAATAGTAGCAACTGTTATTATATGCTTAAACACTGAGTTAAATGCCCTCTCAGTAAATTCTTATAAAAGTTCTTAAGGGACAAGTACTATTTACATTTTAATGATGAGACTACCAACACAAAGGTTTACCTGATGTTCTTCATCTGATAGATGATGGAGCCCCACTATGAACTCAAATTGTTTGATTCCAGATGTTGAGTTCCTATTCATTTTTGCAGTACTGCTTCCCGACACTCAGAAGTTCTATCATTAGGAGTTTAGGTTCTCAAATCTGGGCTTTGGATAGATGAATCAAAACTAATCTTAAAAAACTATTGGGGGCGGGGCTGGGAAGGGATGGGAAGGGGAAACAAAGGAGAAGGCTACAATGCTTGAT
>NW_012268882.1:0-3509 GCF_000151885.1 Dipodomys ordii
AGCACCTAGATGCAAGAACTGGCACAAATACACAAACAAATAAACCCTTACCAGAGGTCTACAATGGGGATTAAAAAGAAATTTGCAAGAAAGGAAGGGAGGGAGGGATATAGGGAGGGAGGGAGGGAGGGAGGGAAGGAAGGAAGGCTGAAGAAGAATAGGAAGGGATTCAGAGAGGGAAAAAACTCCAGAGAAAAGATTTCCTGCAGGCTTTGTGGATGTTATCAATTCGGATGACTTCTCTCCTTGCATGCTTTGCAGTGGAACCTCTGTGGGAATGTCTGGAGGGATTAAGGAATAAAAGTGGAGGTCATTTTGATAAAGTGTGATTTACAATACAGAGAGAAGCTGGGCTGTGTGGGACAGGTCTTTAAACCTATCCCTTTTTGGTTAAAATCAATATTTGAATTAATCTCAAGTGCAAAAGCCAACCAAGGTGTGCATGGTGTGTCTCAAAAATTCCATCAGAAGCTGCTCTCTCATTGGCAGGTATGCAATGATGAGGCTGGGGTTGGGCGTGAAGGATTTCTAGGGATCAGAGAACAGAAGAAGAATTCTGGATTGCACAGTGAGTGCCTGGCCCTGTTGGGACTCAGAGAGCCCTGCACACTGGCCCACATCTGGTCCATCAAGATGAGCATTGGAGCCCCACCCTCGCTCCAGCATCTAGCCATGCAGAGTCTGCTGAGCAACCAGGCCCTGGCCATCTTTGCTGTAGACGATCTTCCTCTGCTGCTGTTCCCTTCGCTGTTCATAGAGATCTATGCCTAGGGCCACACAGAGGTTCTTAAGGACCTGGGGCAGGCCTGGCCCTTCCCCTGCCTCCCCCTGAGGGATCTGGCAGAGTCTCCCAACCTGAAGACCTTGAAAGATGTCCTGGATGGGCTGGATCTGCTACTTGCCAAGAAGGAGCTCCCAGGTGATGTAAACTACAAGTTATCAATCTGTGGAGATATGGACATGGGGGTACGCCTCCATGCCCGCATCGCTCCTCCAGATGTTCTGACTGACAGGCGAGCTGTAAATCACTGCTCAGCAAAGACTGCAGAGAAACCCTTGGTGAAAATTATGCATCTGCTCATCAAAGATGGCGCCCAGGATGCTCTCCAAACCCACCTGCTACACTGGGCCAGAGAGAGGAGAGAATGAGTCCAGCTGTGCTCCAGGAAGCTGCAGATTTGGTCTGACTCCATCGCTGAAATCCAGAAGGCTCTGCTTGTGGTGAGGCTGGACTCCATCCCTGGAACTGGTGGTGAGTGAATTTTGGCATCCAGGAATTAGGAAAGAACTTGCTCCTTACTTGGGTGGAATGAAGAACCTTCACATCCTCAACTGTCCCAACACGGGTGGCGACTTGGATCCTCACCCTCACAAGGAGTTCCAGTATCCCTGAATGATCAGGGAGCAACTAGGACAGCTGCAGCATCTCCAGGAGCTTCATGTGCATCACATAGTCTTGGTTAATGCAAATATACCCGCCATCATCAGGAGCCTGCTTCCTTTGAAGACCTTGTCTCTGACTTCATGTCTGCTGAAGGTGGTATGCCAAGGTCACAGGACCCCCTCCAAGAAGACCACCAAGAGTCAGACTCTACATCTGTTTTATTTAAATGGGCTGCAGCTCGGGCCTCTTTCTACATTCCGACACAGCGGAGCCCAGGAGGAGAGCCCCGAGCTAAGGAGTTGCAGGTCTTATAAAGGCACACAATCAACGAGGTATTTTGATTACCACCATATGTTGCTTTGCTAGATAGAAACAGGCAACAAGTGGTCAAACTTTAACCTTTCATTTCCCCCCTTGACTTATGGTACTGAGCCACAATCTTGTAGCTCTGGCACGAAACTAAACTCCAACAGCTCTTGATCTTGAATGAGTATACCAATAACAATCAGTCCATTTTTCTTTTCTTGAGTCGTATGCGGAGTGGTTGGGTAGGATGCTTGGAGACTTCCCATGTTTCCCCATGGTCATCCAGGGCAAAGGGGTCAGCTGGTCTGGTGTGGGAGCAGTGGATCCAAGCAGCAATGCAATCCACCTTAAGAGCAGTAGGTGTAGCCAGTAGCACCATCTAAGTTCCCTTCCACTGTGTTTCCAGAGATCTCAAGTTGTGCCTTCGAACAAACACCCAGTCCCCTGGTTTAAACAAATGGGGGCTAGGAATAGAAGCAGAACCTTATAATGCTCTAAGCTGGGTCTACATACACTTATGCCCCAGCTGTAAATAGTCAAGCTTACACAGAAATTCAGTATCATCCAAATCAGCAAGCAATTCAGTCTGAAGGCTAGGGAAAATGGGTGGAGGCTGTCCATACATTATTTCAAAAGGAGTAAAGCCAAGCCGATAGGGTGAATTTCTTATTCTAAACAAGGCTAAAGGAAGGAGTGATACCCAGTCTGCACCAGTCTCCAAGGCCAATTTAGTTAAGGTCTCTTTTAGAATCCCATTCATACCTGCCCTGAACTTTGGGGTCTATAAGCACAGTGCAATTTCCAATCCATCCACAGTGCCGCGGCTATTCCCTGACTTATTTTTGAGCTGGTCCATTGTCTGACCCGATGGTGGATGGGAAGCCATACCTGGGTAGGATTTTTTCCAGGATCTTCTTAGCCACGATGTTCGCGGTCTCATGCTTTGTTGGGTAAGCTTCAACCCATACTGAAAAGGTGTCTACAAAAACTAGCAAATATTTATATCCAAATTTTCCAGTTTTAATTTCTGTGAAGTCTACTTCCGGTTACACACCGGGCCTATCTCCACGGAGGCGAGCTCTTTTGGAACCGGTTGATTGGGGGCATTGGTGAACTGACAGGCTTTACAATTTTTAACAGTGTCGTCAATGAGTTGATTTCCTTGCCTAATTTTTACTTCTGAGTGTTGGAGCAAGTCCTGTATTCCTCGGGGTCCCATGTGAGAGACCCAATAGATTCTATTAAGAATCCCCTTGCCCAATCTTTTTGGCAAGATAAGTTTTCCCTCACCAGTTTTCCACCAGTCTTTGTTTCCTTCTCTGTCTGGGGGTTTATAGGCCATGGGACTTTTCTTTATCCACTCCAAATCTTCTTGGGAGTACTGAGGCTCAGGAGGCAAAGCTCATGGTCCTGGGTCTACTAGAGTCAGTAATTCCACTCTGGGCTGGAGGGCCACCTCCTTAGCTGCCTTATCGGCCCAGTTACTTCCTTTGGTTACAGAATCAGTTCCCTTTTGATGGCCAGGACAGTGCATAATGGCAATATTTCCTGGTTCCTCTATGGCCCGGATGAGGCTTAAAATTTCTTGTTTGTTTTTAATAGTCTTTCCCTCAGCTGTCAGCAGCCCCCTCTCTTGGTAAATGGCTCCATGAATATGCACACTGGCAAAAGCATACCGACTGTCTGTGTAAATGTTTAGACTCTTCCCTTTTCCCATTTGTAGGGCTTTTGTTAGTGCCACTAGCTCTGCTCTTTGTGCAGACATTCCCTGGGGGAGTGCTTCTACCCACACTATCTCAGTGTCCGTGGTGACTGCTGC
>NW_012268883.1:0-4527 GCF_000151885.1 Dipodomys ordii
AGCTCCATCCATTTCCCTGCAAATGCCATTATTTTGTCATTTCTAATGGCTGCATAATATTCCATTGTGTATAGATACCACAATTTTTGGATCCATTCATATGTGGTGGGGCATTCTTGGTTGTTTCCATATCCTAGCTATTGTGAACAGTGTGCAATAAACAGGAGGTACATGTGTCCTTGTATATTGGTCTCTGTTGTTCAGGGTAGATGCCTAGAAGTGGTATGACTGGGTCGTAAGGGAGGTCAATCTTTAGCTTTCTGAAGACCCTCCAGACTACTTTCCAAAGTGATTGTATAAGTGTACATTCCCACCAGCAGTGTAATAGGGTTCCTCTTTCTCCACATCCCCTCCAGCATTTGTCGTTGGCTGATTTCCTACCTTTTTTTTTAAGGGCCCTGTCTTTGACCACATGATCAACCACATGTAAGAGCACAGAAGATTAGCGCATCACTGAATATGCAAAGAAGTATTCGTCTTATCTTTTCCTTATGCAGTCACGACATGCTGTGGTAGCCTGGGCTGGGTACTGAGGACTGCAGCTCTGGGACAACTCTCTTCTACGCACACCCATCCTGAAGGGATCAGGGTACAGCTCTCCTCTTATTTGTTTCTCACACCCTCGGTAAGTTCTTTCTGTGGCTTCTCCCAGCCTCTGCTGTGATACTAGCTCTTGACTGCTATCACCCTCCTTCATGGAACGGATGCCCCCTCCTGAAATCTGGCCTCCCTGGGCATGTCTTAGATGACTCCCAAAGAGATGTGTCAAGGGTTGGATTCCATTCTTTTGTTCATTTGTTTCAGGAGATACCCTTGCTCTGTCAGTATCATAGATGCCAACTTGGCTCACCAGAGTCTGGAAGCATGCAAGCCATAGTGTTCTGGCTAGAACAGCATCTAAGCTTTAATCAACCTCTCCTGGGGGCCATGTTGGTCAAGCCCCCATCACGGAAGGGTGAGCACATTTTCTAGCTGAGAGCTGCGGGCTTGCATCCCTCTGTGCTTCCAAACCTCTCAAGACAGAGGTGATCATTGAAACAAAAGGAATTCTAGCAAGTAAAAAATGACCAGCCTAGGGACATGGCTCAAGTAATACAGCTTAAGCATGAAGCCTTGAGTTCAAACCCCAGTATAAGCAACAAGAAAGGAATCAAGAAAGGGTCCCGTCCTGGAGCAAGTTTTCACAACTCCCAGAAGCATGGATATGTTGTAGTAGGTAATATGTCTGCCAGGCCTAGAGCTAAAAGTATTTTATAGCAAAAAGAAAAAAATAAGGAGAAGAAAAGCCTAAGTGTTTTCATTGACCTTCCATTGGCTATAGATAAAAGGATAGGAAGGAGGAAAAGAGAAAGCTTTGGAACAGGAAGCCAGTCCTAGGAAAAGTATTCTGGATGCATTGGGGATTAACAGCCCAGAAAGTTCCTATGTCTACAGACATCCCGGAATGGGAAATGTTTTCTGTTGGTTTCCCCTGAGCTGTTACCTGATTCACTTTCCTTATGTGTTTCCCTTTCTGTCTTCCAGACTTTCCAATTACAACCGTAGTTTCTCACTCCATTCTCCTCACCCTCTCAATGGCATGGAAAAACTTCCTACTGCACACACACAGTCTGCCCAGGGCTGGCACCTCTGGATGGTGGGGAAACACTGCACTCTGCTTACTTACAAGCAATAGGCAGACATGACACAAGAATCGCTTTAGCCAACTGGGGCAGTCACCACCAATGCAAGCATAAAGATGATACAAGCTTTGAGAAGCAGGATCCTCAGAGGGTCACAGGACCACTGACTTCCACAACATTTTATACCCTCACTCAAGCAGGAGGAAGCAATAGACTAACACAACACAAGGCAAGTCTGTCGAATTGTTTTAAAGGCACAAGGATACATATTCTGCAAAAAGTGTCCTTGTCATAAAAAAATAAAGTGAGGCCATGGAAATGTTTCTGATTAAGGTAGACCAGAGAGACATGGCAACTGGATACAAAGATGTTGCCCAAGACTGGATCCCATCCCAGAGGAAATAATCAGAGACTCTATTGGGTCAACTGTCAACATGGAAATACAGATGGTAGATTAATCCAATTAAATCAATGTTAGATGTATTTGTGTTGATAAGTATTTGATGGCCCAGTGGAGTATTCCTATTGTTTGTAAATGGAGAAGGACCACAAGACAAGCTTGTGTCTCAGAGAAATGATTACACACATAAGCCGGGTGGCTCACGCCTGTAATCCTAGCTACTCAGGAGGCTGAGATCTGAGAATCGCGGTTCAAAGCCAGCCCGGGCAGGAGAGACCGTGAGACTCCTATCTCCAATAAACCACCAGAAAGCCAGAAATGGCACTGTGGTTCAAGTGGTAGAGCGCTAGCCTTGAGCTGAAGAGCTGAGGGACAGTGCTCAGGCCCAGAGTTCAAGCCCCACGACCAACCCAAAAAATAAATAAATAAATAAAATAAAACACACAAAATGTATTCAAACCTAAAAGTTCCCTTTTGGCATCCACTGACAGGCTAATGCGTCTTAATGTTAACATCAGCAATCATGAACTGTTTGTGGTTAGGTGAGCATCTAGAACCAAGTAAGGCTAGAAGAGGAGAGAGCTTGGCCCTACTACAAAAAATATGCTTTCTCTAAAACAGGAAGACATTGAGTTTAAAAGTTAAGACAAGCTGGGCACTGGTGGCTCACATCTGTAATCTTAGCTACGCAGGAAACTGAGACTGATCAGATCCTCAGATCTGAGGATTGCGGTTCAAGGATCACAGTTCAAAGCCAGCCTGTGCAGGAAGTCCATGTTACTCTTATCTCCATTAACCACTCAAAAACTGGAAATGGAGTTGTGGCTCAAAGTGGTAGAGTGCTAGCCTTGAGCACAAAGAGGCTCAGGGACAACACCTAGACCCTGAGTTCATGTCCCATAACCAAAAAAAGTTAAAACAAGCACAGATAAAATGACTACCACTGCTCTTCTAAACAGATCTTTGGGATTATTGTGAGCTTCCATGAAACACAAGGTGAAAGGTGATAATACATAGACTATGTAACTTTGTTACAGGATAACAGAAATCAGACTCCATCTTCTTACAGAGTAACTTGTTTCCAGATTCATAGGAGAATAATCTTATTACCTACAAACCACCTGATGAAGACAAGGTAAAAACTTTCCACCTCCGGCCTCTACAGTACTCCCTTCTGTGAGAGAACATAGTTAGAGGACCTAAATCCTTGGTTTCACTTCTACTGTCTCTTGCCAAGGAAGTACATGGTATCAGCAGAGCCTAAGGAAGTGCTATCGGCCATCACCCCAGGGCCAGCCTCCAGAGCTCCTTCATCCCCCCACGCTCCAGGAACATAACCACCTAAAGGCATGTAAGCTCATCTCATGTAATTATAAGGAGTTTGTATTTATTTATTTTTGTTACTATAGCAAAATGACGGAGGCTGAATACTCTTAGTTCTATGCTGAGGACTGAACTGGGATCTTGTTAAGCAAAAGCTTTACCTCTGAACTCTCTCACCACCCCCAGGTAATTTTATAAAGAAAAGAAACCTGTTTAGGTCATAGTTTGGAGGTTCAAGGGTATGATCATTAGTATTGTTCAGCTCTGGTGAAGACCTTGTGGTATTGCATGATAGAAGTACATATGAGAATTGGTGATCACATGGTCGGGCCAGGAAGGAGTCAGGTTGGTTTAGTTTTCTAACAATCCTCTTGTGAGGACCGACTCAGGTCATATGAGAACCACTTAGTTTCTTCCAATGGCATTCCCTCCCACCACCCTCCCACTAGGCCCATCTCTTGTTTGCTTTGGTGGTCAAATACAGAACTTCATATATGTTAGGCAAAAAATGTTCTATCACTGGCCTACACCCAGAGTCTTAAGCCCCATCTCCTTTCAACATAATTCCATGGAGACCAAAATTCCAACTCAGGAAACTGCAGGACACAATCCACAACCAAGCCATAGCAGAGCTAAGTGCGTCACAAATCTTTCTTATCTCTTAATGAAATGTTGTCTTGTGCTGAATGATACAAGACAGATTTGTCAAGACAATACAAGACAGAATAAAAGAGATCAGTTCTCTATGTCATTCACCAACCAAAAGTTGGAAAGGGTCAGTCCTGATGCTCTTCCTCTCTGAGACACTACTAGACAGGCCACAGAAATCACTGAGTTTCTTGGAGATGTGACTCCCCAGGTCATGGACAAAAATCAATTCCCAGGTGTCAGGACAGCAGACACAAAGCTGAGCATGCCTCTGGACCAGTAAGAACCAACATGGGGAGAGGAAACAAGCTACATTAATGAAAACTTGATTTTTGATTGTCTCTGAGCTTTTCTACTTAAGGCTAGCGCTCTACCACTTGAACCACAGCTCCACTTCTAGCTATTTAGGTGCTAATTAGAGATAAAAAGTCTCACAGCCGGGCACTGGTGGCTCACGCCTGTAATCCTAGCTACTCAGGAGGCTGAGATCTGAGGATCTCGGTTCAAAGCCAGCCCGGGCAGGAGAGACCGTGA
>NW_012268884.1:0-1824 GCF_000151885.1 Dipodomys ordii
TATATATATATATATATATATTATATATATATATATAAATTTTTTGTTTGTTTGTTTCCTAGGAAATTCTATCAGTATTGTCAACCTTACATTTTTTGGTCAGTCTTTGGGCTTGAACACTGACCCTGGGCGCTGTCCCTCAGCTCTTCAGCTCAAGGCGAGCATTGTACCACTTGAGCCACATCACCACTTCTGGTTTTCTGGTAGTTTATTGGAGATAAGAGTTCATGGAGTTTTCTGCCTGGGCTGGCTTTGAACTGTGATCCTCAGATCTCAGCTTCCTGAGTAGCTAGGATTACAGGCGTGAGCCCCCAGCACCCAGCCTTTATTTATTTATTTTTTTAACCCAGTCCTGGGGTTTAAACTCAGCACTTGCTAATAAGCAGGCACTTTGGCATTTGTACTTTGTCAGTGTATTTTTGAATTGGTTATTTTCGGGCTCTTCATTTATGTCTGGGTTGTCCTGGACTGTGTTCCTCCTATTTTTACTACCACATGGCTGAGATGAGAACCATTCATTGACTGAGATGGCAGCTTTTACGACCAGGATAGCGTTGAACCATAATCTGCTGCCGTACACCTCCCCCCCTCTCCCGCACCACCTGTACTTCTTAGGTAGCTAGGATTACAGGCTTGAGCCATCCTGCCCTGTTAGCCCCATCATTCTTTTTTTCTTCTTTTTTTTTCCCCTGCCAGTTGTGGAGCTTGAACTCAGGTCTGGTTGCTGTCCCTGAACTCTTTTGCTCAAGGCCAGTGCTCTACCACTTTGAGTCATAGCTCTACTTCCAGTTTTCTGGAATTAGATGAGAGTCTCATGGACTTTCCTGTCTAGGCTGGCTTGAACTGCAGTCTTCAATCTCAGTTTCCTGGGTAACTAGGATTATAGGCGTGAACCACTGGCACCAGCATCCTCTCATTCTTAAAGCAAGAAAGCAGAGTGTGTTGGTTTATCTAAGAGTTGGGTGTGAAGGCATAAGCAGGTGTACATTGATCATTGTCAGGATACCAAAATTCAGCCTGGAGTGGGGTTAGTGCTTCAGTGGAGGCAAAGTCAGGCCTTCTGGTGTGTCTGACAGGACACAGAAAAATGTATTGGTCAGCTGTCCTTGATTCTTTGGCTTGCCTTGCTCATCAGCTTCAGACACCAAGCATCTCCAGTTTCCTGCCACAAGTTTGCAGCACTCAGCAAATATTCATCTGCTTACCGAGGATACCACCTCTGCAACAGGCTCCCACCTTGTGGCAGCTGTGGCAGAGGAAGGGGGCCTATGCCCCAGGACTCAGTGAGGACTCGTGTCTTATTTGTGTTAAGTAGACACATCTTGGCGCCCTATGTGGCAGGGATTTGAGATATTTGCTGATGGCTGCACAATGGGCCTAGTCTGGCATTATGTCACTGCCCACTTAAGAGGTCTGTGATCTGCAAATTAGACCCCAACACCAGGCCTGATTTGAGGAATTCAGAGATGATTAAGACCTGGTCCTGGCATGCACACTTGAGTTTATTAGAGAAGTGGCCTGAGCCAGGATCCTCAGTCCTTCTTCTGGTCTCACTGTCCCCATCTCTCCACCAACATTTCCAGATCACAGACACTGCAGCCACCTCCTTCACAAAGATGACAAGGACAGTTCACCCACGTCCCTTTCTGTTTCTCTCAGGTTCCTGTCTTATTCTTTTTTCCAGTCGTGGGGCCTGAACTCTGGGCCTGGGCGCTGTCCTCAGCTCTTCAGCGCAAGGCTAGCGCTCTACCACTTGAGCCACAGCACCACTTCCGGCTTTTTTCTTTTTGCTTATGTGGTGCTGAGGAATCGAACCCAGGGCCT
>NW_012268884.1:5554-8666 GCF_000151885.1 Dipodomys ordii
ATGATCCTCAGATCTCAGCCTCCTGAGTAGCTAGGATTATAGGCGTGAGCCACCAGCGCCCGGCTGTTTGGTTTGTTTTGAGACAGGGTCACTGGCTCAGGCAGGTTCAAATTCATGACCCTTTTGACTCAGCCTCCTGAGTATTGGAATTACAGCTGTACTACTTGGCTCTGTGGGTGCAACTATTTTTTGGATGGGGGAGCTGACTCTCTACTACTTGAGTCACAGTTCCACTCCCAGCTTGTTGCTGATTCATTGGAGATGAGAGTCTCATGGACTTTTCTGCCTGAGCTGGCTTCATGCTTCAGACCTTAGCTTACTGAGAAGGTAGGATTACAGTTGTGACCAGCAGGGCCTGGCTCGGGTGTAGTTGTTACTGTGTAGTAACTCTGAGAAGAATTAGTTAAGGATCCATGTACTATGTTACCTTAGAAGATTATCTCACAGAATCAGCAATGATTCTGTGAATCACTCACATCAGGACTTAAGTATAAAAGCCATAAAAAAGCAGGGTGCTGGTGGCTCACGCCTGTAATCCTAGCTACTCAGGAGGCTGAGATCTGAGTATCATGGTTCGACGCCAACCTGCACAGGAAAGTCTGTGATACTCTTTATCTCCAACTAACCACCAGAAAAATCTGGAAATGGCATTTTAGCTCAAGTGGTAGAACACTAGCCTTGAGCAAAAGGAGCCCAGGGACAGTGTCCAAGCCCAGAGTTCAAGCCCCACAACCAGCAAGAAAAAGAAATAAAAACTTATCAATAGCTTGTACAGTAAAGTATTTGAACTTGTATTTGCTTCCCATCATCTTCTTGGATAACCATAAAATGCTTGGTTTTCTGCTGGGTGGAGCTGGAAGCGGAGCCCCTTACATAGGTAGGTGGCAAGTTCTCATGCATAGCTCCCTGTCCCTTCCCAGCCACTATTGTTGCCAGAAAGGAGATCTATGCATCAGGGTCTCTAAACCCAAAGGCCTTGTATGGATGATGGTCACTTCATCCATACTGGCTCGCCAGTGGTTTTCTAGGCATGGATTTGGGAGGCATATCTAAGCACATCTTTTTCTGTCCCAGACGGGAGCACTGCTCAGCGCCTTTGTTCAGCTGTGCCACATTTCCACAACACTGGCAGAGAAAACCTGGGTCCAGCTTTTCCCTAGACTCTGGAAGATCCTCTCAGACAGACAGCAGCATGTGAGTTGGTTTCTGAAATTCTGCCCCGGAAAAATATACTTTGAGCTTTTGCTGAGTATTCAGGAGAGAACACTCTTCAATATCAAAGGGTGAAGAAACTGCTATTATCCACAGGTGAATTACCAACGCATTCTAGGTGCCTTGTGAGAGGAAGCAAGGACTTGCCAAGTGTTTGTTTGTTGTTTTTTTTTTGCCAAGTGTTTTTTTATTTGTGTTGTGGGTGTGAGTTTTTCTCTGGTGGGAGGAGAGGAGAAGGTCTTGCTGTGTCACCCAGGCTGGCCTGGCCTAAAAGTCAGGATCCTCCTGCCTCGGCCTCTTGAGTATTGGAGATTGCAGGTGTGTACCACTATGCTTGGCTCAGACTTGGCAGTTTTGAATTCAGACCTAAAAGACATACTGTGTGCTTGCAGGCTCTGGCCGGGGAGATCAGTCCGTTCCTGTGCAGTGGTAGTCACCAGGTACAGCGGGACTGCCAGCCGAGTGCATTGAACTGCTTTGTGGAAGCCATGTCCCAGTGTGTCCCTCCGATCCCCATCCGACCCTGTGTTCTGAAATATCTGGGGAAGACACACAACCTCTGGTTCCGTTCCACATTGATGCTGGAGCACCAGGCTTTCGAAAAAGGTCTGAGTCTGCAGATTAAGCCAAAGCAAACGACAGAATTTTATGAGCAGGAGAGCATCACACCTCCGCAGCAGGTGAGGCCGCACCTCACTCCACTGAGTGCTGCTTTCCCTGTTCCATCTCCCAAGTGATACTTACAACTATAGTACAGTGAAATTGCTTTATTGAATGAAGCACACATTTGTCCTAAGCACCAGAAACGGATCTGTTTTCAGGAGATACTGGATTCCCTGGCTGAGCTTTACTCTCTGCTGCAAGAGGAGGACATGTGGGCCGGTTTGTGGCAGAAGCGGTGCAAATATTCAGAGACAGCAACTGCGATCGCTTATGAGCAGCATGGCTTCTTTGAGCAGGTAGCTCGGTTGGATCTTGTTTCTAGGAATTTGGTAATGTCATTCATCTTCAAGTTAGGTCACATTTGAGGGAGAAAATTAGTATTTGAGCCTGTAGGGTTTTTTTTGGTCCCATGTATGCAAGGCAGACACTCTTACCACCAACTCTCCCTGCCCATCCATACTGTTTTATTTGAAGCATTTGAAGCTTACCTGAGGCTCTAAATCAAAGCCCTAATGTGAGAGAAGTCTACATAGTGACACTAATATGTTTAAAGTACAGCCATAAATCTCTTAGCATTGGATGTCAATAAGGTTGTTTTAAAAGGTAGGTAGGTAGGTAGATAGGTAGATAGATTGCTTTTAGTGTTTAAATTTCAAAGCCACAATTATCCTGCTGTGGCGCAGCCCGTGTTGTGAGGTGTAGACACAAGGACACAGAAACTCAAACATTTGCCTGGTCTTGTAACTCTTGATCATTAAAAGACAGAAATGAGTCCCAACTGTGGACAATCTCTCCTTTTCTGTGTGGGGTCACCCCGCCTTGCTCCCCTCCTGTCTTTCCCTGCATCGGGAGTCTGGGACGTCCGGTATCCTTGGACAAGAGCCCGAGGCCTGCCCCCAAGCCTGTAATTCACTACCCATCAGTTGTGCAGTGGTGGTAACAGCAGGTGTATTGTTAAATGGTGACTTGACAACGTTGTTGATGTTCTAGGCTCAGGAATCCTATGAAAAAGCAATGGACAAAGCCAAAAAGGAACATGAGCGGAGTAATGCGTCCCCTGCCATTTTCCCTGAATACCAGCTCTGGGAAGACCACTGGATTCGGTAAGCTGAACACAGTACAAGAAATCAAAGGAGCCGGGTGCTGGTGGCTCACGCCTGTAATCCTAGCTACTCAGGAGGCTGAGATCTGAGGATCGCAGTTCAAAGCCAGCCCGGGCAGGAGAGACTGTGAGACT
>NW_012268885.1:0-760 GCF_000151885.1 Dipodomys ordii
AGAATTAAAAGACTTGTCTGTACAGGTCCCACATGATTTCTAAGTTTGATATGGGAAGACCAAGATCACAAACATTTTAGTAAAAATAACACTAACATATGTAAATAAATTGTCATCTGTTAAAGAATTTTAATGCTCAAATTTATAAGTTATTACCACAACAAATAAATGATAGCTTTTTTCTGAATGGAATGAGTTCATTTTTCCTCATTTTTTTATTTCAAATTTTATCTTTTATCTTTAAATTATTATACAAAGAGATTATAAGGTGACATATCCATTTAAATGAAAAATGTACCTTGATCAGTATCACCTTCCAACATTATCCTTCTCCCAGATATCCTTTCCCTCCCACATCACGTCAAGTTTCCCATGTGATTTTTCATGTACATACATTGAACATTCTGTCTACTTGACCAATATTGCATTTCCCATTTATCCATCCCCTCAAACTAACCCTCTGTTATAAATGTATTTGACCATCCTGATACTCATTTTGTTGATTTGCCCATTAAAAGTTGAGTTCACATCACTATACTCCACTCCTGAAGATACTGTACTTAAGTTGATCTAATCATGTACTTATGTATATAACCCTGTGTGTTTACATGGAAGGATGTATTTGGGTCTAAATTGCACCTAAAGGTCAATTATGAAAATGGTGGCATTGATCTAGATTCATTTTGTTCATATATTGTTGTGTTGAATGTCAACTTCTTTGTGTGACTTAAACATTAAAAAAAACAGGAATAAAAAAATA
>NW_012268885.1:5315-5649 GCF_000151885.1 Dipodomys ordii
AAATTTTGAAAATAAACCATTCAACCTGGTACTTTGTGTATTCATTTTTGTTGAATATCATGAACATTTGAATTCCTTTCTAATCTCTTCCATGATCCACTGGTGATTCAACAGTGTGTTGTTCAGCCTCCATGTGTTACAGGACTTTCTTTGGTGGCTTTTGGTGCTGAGTTCTAATTTTATTCTCTTGTGGTCTAAGAGAATATAGGGCATAACTTCAATGTTTCTAAATGTGCACATTTGCTTTGTTACCTAAAATGTGGCCTATTTTTTGGAAAATGTTCCATGTGCTACTGAGAAAAATGTGTATTCTGATGCTGCTGGGTGAAATATT
>NW_012268886.1:0-989 GCF_000151885.1 Dipodomys ordii
TCAGCACCACATAAGCAAAAAGAAAAAAGCCGGAAGTGGCGCTGTGGCTCAGGTGGTAGAGCGCTAGCCTTGAGCTGAAGAGCTGAGGGACAGCGGCCGGGCCGTCGGGCGTGGTCGTGCACCTGTGCAGTGCCGGGCCGGGTCGGGTCGGGCCACGCCCGCGCTGGGTGGGTGAGGAGACACGGAGGTTCCCGCCCTCGCGGCTCCCCGGGTGTAACCGCAGACTCGGGGGGTGTCGGGGCGCCCTGTGGGGACGTCTTCTCTGCGCTCCTGGTGCCAACCTGCAGGGTCCAAACGCCATCAGGCTCCTCCGATTCAAAGCAGGCTCACCTGGACGTGACGCCGGGTCTGCGGGGCTCGGGCAGATTTGAAACTTAACGGCTGAGAAAGGAAACAGGATCTTTGATTCTTCCCTCCTTCCCCGATGTTCCCATTAGGAAGCACTGATGCTCTAGAGTGGCTCGGGCTGGAACTTTCCAGCCAAAGTCCCTGACCTGCCATGTGTAAGGTATCTAACTTAGGGCCCCGGTTTTGTGTTGTTTTTGTTTTTTCATTTGAAAAAAACGGAGCTACTGGTAGCAGCCATCGCATGGGGCTTACTCAAAGTATTGAATGAAAACATTCCATAAAGGCCCAGGAAATATTTCCTGGTGTGATGTTGAAGAAAGAAAGTTGGGCCAGTGTGTTGATTAAAGCAGAAATCCAGATTGGCTTGGTCAGGATTTCTGTTTTCTCCCTGATCTGTGGCATAACTAAGAGACAGTTCATTGGACAGTGTACTGCTTGTCAGCCTGTACTCGGAATGAATGTGTGTGTACAGGAATGTGAGATACTCCACTTAAACACTTAAATTTAATAATGAAGTTACACCTACACTTTATATGTTTTTTATGGAGTTTTAAACCCAGAAGATGTCTGGAGTGTCCCCAAGTTTGGAATTTTTGAGATCTTTCTTACATGAAGCCAAAGCCTGTAACATAATCTAATCC
>NW_012268886.1:2294-3278 GCF_000151885.1 Dipodomys ordii
AAAAGCCGGAAGTGGCGCTGTGGCTCAGGTGGTAGAGCGCTAGCCTTGAGCTGAAGAGCTGAGGGACAGCGCCCAGGCCCAGAGTTCAGGCCCACGACTGGACCCCCCCCCAAAAAAAAGAAATATTTAGAAGGAGGCATTTAAATATCAATCATTGCTGCTTCAGCAAGGTTTTCCAGTTCAAGTATGTAGTCTACATAATTTTGATTTTGCCCAATAGAGTGAATCAACAGCAACTCCAAAGTTCAGGCAAGACCCAGGAAGGTACACAGTTGGTTGCTAAGGGTATCTCTCTTCCTCTTATCCATCTTTGAATTACTAGCTCCTCTGCAGAAGGAGGCATGTGCTTAAAAATACTTTAGAGGTAGAACTAGGACCCATGGCAAAAATCTAGAATGAGAACTGGCATAGTTAACTGAGGGACAGATTGATCTGAGGGAATTAAAAAATACAGAAAGTTGCCTGGTGCTGGTGGCTTCCACCTGGAATCCTGGATACTCAAGAGGCTGATATGTGAGGATCATGGTTCCTGCCAGCCTTGGCAGGAAAGTGTGAGATGCTGCTGCTGCTCCTCCTCCTCCTCCTCTTCTTCCTCCCTCTTCCCTCCTCTCTCTTCCCTCTCCCTCCTCCCTCCTTTTTTTGGTCTGTTATGGGGGTTGAATTCAGGGTCTGGAGGCTGTCCCTGAGCTTTTTGCTCAAGACTGGTACTCTACCACTTTGAGCCACAGTGCTATTTCTGGTTTTCTGATGGTTAATTAGAGATAAGAGTCTCAGGGACTTTCCTGTACAGGCTGGCTTTGAACTGAGAAGATTCTCAGAGGTGGCTCAGTGGTAGAGCTCTTGCCTTGCATGCTCAAGGCCCTGGGTTCAATTCCTCAGCACCACATAAATAAGCAAAAAGAAAAAAAAAGCTGGAAGTGGCACTGTGGCTCAAGTGGTAGAGCGCTAGCCTTGAGCTGAAGAGCTGAGGGACAGCGCCCAGGC
>NW_012268887.1:0-3168 GCF_000151885.1 Dipodomys ordii
TGTCCCTCAGCTCTTCAGCTCAAGGCGAGCACTCTACCCCTTGAGCTACAGCGCCACTTCCGGTTTTCTGGTGGTTTATTGGAGATAGGAGTCTCATGGTCTTTCCTGCCCAGGCTGGCTTTGAACCGCGATCCTCAGATCTCAGCCTCCTGAGTAGCTAGGATTACAGGTGTGAGCCACCAGCGCCCGGCTGCGTACATTTCTTACCAAGCATTGCAGCCTCCTCCTTTGGTTTACCCTTCACATCCCTTCCCAGCCTCCCCCCTCCCTCCCATCCCAACCCTTTGTCTTTTAATATCCATTGGGTTTACTTGTAGATTTATAGGTACAATCTAATTATTACAAATGAGAGAAAACATGCAGACTGTTTTGGCTTACTTTGATTAATATAATTAATTAATAAAAATTTTCAAAGTCTTTCCATTTCCTTATGAAGGGAGCAATGTGATTCTTTCTGATGGAAGCATAGAAATCCATTGTGTATGTTTACTACATTTTCTTGATCTATTCATCCACGAAGGGGCAGAATCCAACTATGATTCTTAAACATATCTACTCTCTCTCCCCCTCCATCCTACCCCTTAATTCCCATCTGTGTGAAGGACCCTGGGAGGCTCATTTCATGACTCAACAGAACACCAAAGGCAAGTCTGTCCTGTCAATCCCACAACAAATGTTAAACTTTTCAGCTGCTATCCATGCTCAAGTTTGAGTCAGAGCTGATTCTCTAGAGCATGCTAAGTTTAGCAGATAGAGCAACTGCAGCAAGACTGGCTCATATGACCTCAAAGAACAATCAAGAAGGCCAACCTTAATGTGACTACAGTCTTTCACCTATTGGTTTTTGTTTTGGTTTTTGTTGTTTTGTGCTGATACTGGGATGTGAATTCAGAGCCTTGTGCTCTCACTTGGGTTTTGAGCTCAAAGCTGGCAATCTACCACTCGAGTCACATCTCTCCCTTTCCAGTTTTTTTTGCTAGTTAGTTGGAGATAAGGGTCCCATAGATTTTTTTTCTGCCCTGTCTGGCTTTGAACCATGAATCTCACCTCCTAAACAGGTAGGATCAAAGGTGTGGGCCTACTGATCATTTTGTTTTATTTTGTGCCCATCCTAGGGCTTGAATTTAAGGTCTAGGAGCTGTCCCTGAGCTTTGTTGATTAAGACTAGTGCTATACCATCCAGGCCATGACTCAACTTCCTGCTTTTTGGTGGTTAATTGCAAGTAAGAGTCTCACTGACTTTTCTACATGGGCTGCCTTCAAACTGCAATCCTCAGATCTCAGCCTCCTGGGTAACTAGAATTACAGTTGTGAGCTACTAGCACCTGGCAAGCCTACTGTTTTAATCACTGCAATGTTCAGATAAATCCATGGGTGCAGAATAGAGCCATGCACTTCCAGGCTGCCCCAAGGCTCCTCCAGGAAAGTGTCCCACCTAATTCTGAACAGACTCCAGGCCAGGCGCCAGTGATTATCTCCAAAGCTGGAGGCCAGCTGAGAGGAAAAGTGGCCAGTTGAGCTGCTTGATTAAGTGTTAGTTGGAGAACTTTCCACTGAGTATACATTTCACAATGCAGTTAAAAAGGGAGGAGAGAGGGGGAGAACCCTATGTCTGTCTTACAAATATTCCCTGGGAAAGTGGGCTGATGTATAAAGAAGCCCATTGCCCACAAACCACTCCAAGAGACAAAACCCCAGAGTCTGAAAATACATTGTGAGGAGCAGGCTCTAATGCATTCCAGATGGTGGCTTTACTATGCCCTGAGGCAGGACTGGCTGCATAAGAGTATCATATGTCCTGCTGTCTATTAGGACTTCAGAGAACTTAAAGGATGACAAGAACCCACAAGAGCTTACAAATGTCTGTCTTTCTCCACACCTTATCTCGTTCTTTATTCTTGTCAGAAAATTGCTTTATTGGCCACTTTCTTACCAAACTAATAGGGGTGGTTGAGTACAGAAGCAGAAAGCTATATCCCACAGGCTTATTTGTATGAATAAAAGTTTACTGGGTCCAAGCATGGAGACTTATACTAGGAATCTCAGCTTCTCAGCAGTTAGAGCTCAGGAGGATTTACAGTTCAAGGCCAATTCTGGCCAAAAGTTAGCAAGACCTTTTTCTCCACCACTTGAGCCACAACTCCAGTCCATTTTTGCACTGGTTATTTTTGAGGTAGGGTCTTGTTTTATGCCTTGGCCTGCCTCTGTGGGCTTGAATCTTCTTACTATGCTTTTCCTTCTCTGGGAGGATGACAGGTGGGTAATACTATGCCAAACCACTGGTTGAGATATAGTCTTTTAGCCTGGGCTGGCCTCAAACTGCACCTCCCCCACCTTCCCCACTTCTTACCCTCCCCATCCCATCTAAGTTGTAAAGATCATTTTCAACATAGTGTCTTGTGAGTCTCATTGTTGCAATGGGCCATCCTGTGTCCTTTTTCAGCATTTTGTTATTTCCCTTTCCCTCTCAAATTAAATAAATGTCTATACAAGATTCAGGGTACCAAAATCAAATACAGTGACAACAGGAGATATACCACAGGGGGAAGAACATACAAAAGAAACAAAAAATTTACATAGGCATTAAAAACAACAACAACCAAAAAGGTCTTTTGTGTCCATATCTTGGGGTTCATTTTGCTTAGCATCATTTTATATGGCCATATGTACATAGCTTTTGACCTTTTCTGCTCATCTGATAAGTTATCCTAGATGTATACTAGTTATTGCAAATAAGGGAAACCATGGGACCTATGTTTCTTTGGGCCTGGAATACTTCACTTAATATAATTTTTTCCAAGTCTTTCTTTTCCTAACAAATGGAACAGTGTCATTCATACACACACACACACACACACACACACACACACACACACACACACACACACACACACGACATTTTCTTGATCCATTCATCTACTGAGGGGTAGCTGGGTTGGTTCCATGTCTTAGCCATGATGAATAATGCTGTGATAAGCATAGTTGTTCTGGTAGCTTTAGTATGGCCTTGTTTGTGATCATTTGGGTAAATGCCCAAAAGTGGGATTGCTGGGCCATAGGGGACCTCTATGTGGAGTCTTTTGAGGAATATCCATACTGCTTTCCAAAGTGATTGAACAAGTTTACACTCCCACCAACAATGCAGTAGGGTCCCATTTTGGCCACATC
>NW_012268887.1:6152-7791 GCF_000151885.1 Dipodomys ordii
GGGGAACAAAGGGATGGTAGGGGAAAAACAAAGGAAGAGATAACAATACTTGATAGGAAATGTACTCATTACCTTACTCATGTGACTGTAACCCCTCTGTACAGTATTTTTACAATAAAAAATGTATAAAACTATCAAAGATGGAGGATGAGCTAGAGGAAATATTGCAAGGACAAACATGAATAACTACAATGACAACCTATGAGAATTCTGAGACATAATCAGAAGACCAAATGTAAGGCAGAAGGAACTGAAATACAAACTAAATGCAGACCAAATCTTATTCAATAAAATTATAGCAGATCATTTCTAAAGTAAACAACCCTAGAATTAACCTGTACAAAAATAGAACCACAGGAAACAGTAAATACCTCTCAGTCATAATTTTAAATGTAAACAGGCTTAACTAACTATCCAATCAAAACATATGGTTTATCTGTTTGAAAAGTGGAATCAAACAACTAGCTGTCTCCAATATTTCTTACAACCAATGAAACACACAGACTAAAAGTGAGAGATGGAAAAAGGTATATCAAACAAGCAGAAATGAAAAGAAAGCAGGAGTAGCTACTCATATCAGTCAAAGCAAATTTCAAGCAAAAACTTATTCACAAGCAATAAAGACAATTATATATTTATAAAGAGAACCATTGAGAAGATGTACTGACCATATATGTGTGTGTGTGTGTGTGTGTGTGTGTGTATATACACACATACACACACCATACATTGATCTACCAAGTTAATAAAACATGCATTACTGAACATAAAGGGACAGATTGGTCCTGATACAATAATAATTGATGACTTCAACATCCCACTGTCATCAATAGAAGGGGTAGGGGAGAGGGAAAAAGAAGGATGGGGTGAACAAAAATGAAATACATTGTGTCTATGTGTGAAAATGGCATAAGACAACCCAAGGCATGAAGGAAAGTGTGATAGGGGAGAAGACAGAGCAATAGATGAGGTTAATCTAATCAGTGTTAATGTTAATTTACACTAATTTAAAAATAAAAATACTAGTACCCAAAAGAGAGGTGAATTTAACTAACATTCACATCCAAGGATTTCAGTTCTTCCAAGGGCTCTTAAGTGAATTTTCATATCAATATTGAGTCCTGATGCATCATTCTTTGATGGTTAGTAGGGAAGTTGCATACTTGATTTCCTATCAAAATATGACTTTATTAAAACAAAGAGTATCATGAGATTTAGACAGTTGAAAAGTTTTATTTCTTGTGAAAGTACTGCTTAATATTCAGAGTTATCACCATTAAGTCAGGATTTATCTTGTATTGGTGAAGCTGATCTTCAATTATTCCACTGAACAAGAACTCATACTATATACTGTAACACATTTAAAATGTCTTGCAGTCAATTATTGGCCTTAATATCAGTTATAAACACTATGTGATAACTTTTATTTGGCTTTCTGTTTCCATTTAATTTCACTGGAAATAGAACTTGGAGAGAATTTTTTGGTTCATAATGAGAATTATAAAAACTTTCAAAAACAAAATTTTATTATATATATATTTTTTTTTTTGGGTCCGGTTGTGGGGCCTGAACTCTGGGCCTGGGCGCTGTCCCTCAGCTCTTCAGCTCAAGGCTAGCGCTCTACCACTTGAGCCACAGC
>NW_012268888.1:0-2064 GCF_000151885.1 Dipodomys ordii
AAAGAAGGAAAGTGAGAAATACACTATCTATTCTATAGATTAATGTTTAAATGATTTGAAGTGCCACATGCTTAAATTTGAATGAATAAATGTCATCAATAACAACTCTGTTATAAAACAGAATCACTTATCTATCTCAGAACTATACAAATACACAATTAATAACTAAGGCAAATGTTAACATTGGTAGCAGGTGATCCCACCACTTAGCCTCGACAATATTATGCTGGCCTTTTGCACCAGAATATAATACTGTTGAACTTCTTAGGTCTCATAATACTATCTCAATTTTCACTTGCTGAAAACTTTCCACATCATAGTCACCTGCCACTGGAAAGGATCTGCACCCCAATTTTTTGTCAGATTGATGATACTAAACTTGCTGCTGAAAGTGAATGAAGAAATAATAATAATAATATTCTGTATTTTTTGCCTGAAAATTCTATAATCTTTTTCTCTAGGATCAGATGACTTTATACAGCTCATCTATATACAAGAGAACTCTTATACACATTGTTCATAGAACTAATTTTATTAGCACAACTCTATTAGCCATACTTTATAAGAAACAGCATAATGCATTTTAAAACTATGTTTACCAGAAGATGTAGTTGAGGAACTTTCATTAGGTTGCAGTCTCCTGAAAGGAACTTGGAAAAAATTGGTTTATTCTTTCACAACATTGGATTCTGCATATATCCTATTTTCTCTCCTACTTTTCTACTATAAAGCAGAAAGTTAGAATCAAACTGTGACTAAACTATTTGTGTTGTCACTGAATTTCTAGATTATTTTCTTCTAACCTAATGATCTCTTGGCAACACTATATTTTAGTCTACTGGTAGGTCTAATGCATTTTTGTGAACTTTATCTTCTCTACAATAATAAAAAAAAAGAAAATAAAAAGCATCACTGTACTTAACACAGCATCAGTACATCCTTTCTGTGGTTTGAATATGAAATATCCTCCACAGTCTCGTGTGTTGGGGCTGGTGCCATCCTTTGAACAATGGGAGATCCTGAGGTCTCTAACCTAATAAACTAATTAATTCCTGATAGATTCATAATGTGATGAAGTGGTAAAACATAGGAGATGAGACATTGCTGTCTTTGGGGACTATACCTGTCCTGCTTCCTATATTCCTCTTTCATTGTTTCTTGGTATTGTGAGGCTCTGCTCCATCACACTATTCCAACCATGAAGGTATGAACTAATAAAACCATAAACAGACCATAAGCATAATTTCATAAGTATCAAATATTGAGTGCTTACTCTGTATTTGTTTGGGAGCTGTTATAATTAAATATTTCATTTTGGACAAAGCCAAACTTTAAAGGAAAAAGAATTCACATTGCTGAGGACTTCATTATTCCAAATACATTATCTATTTTAAAATTTCATAGGACAGTTTTGAACAAAATATTTGAATGTTGGAAAGAATGGGAGAAAATGAAGAATGGGGAGATACTTCAAAAAGAAATGTACTCATCCACTCACTTATGTAACTGTAACCCCTCTGTACATGACCTTTGCAATAAAAATAATAAATAAGGTGGAAGACGAAGACAAGTAGCTCATCAACTAGAGACACAGGGCAGCTGACCCCCTCCCTCAGGAAATCCAAGCAATATGAAATTGCTGATCACATTTTGAAGGCTTAATATATATGCAAAGGAAGAGATGATGCCACATATCCTGTAATCCTTGTACCATATCACTTGCAGACTTATAGAACCGTTCCTTTTGGAAGTATCTCATAAGCAAATACATGCACATGGTAAGCAAGTGTTTCATATGAAATACATTGTGAGAATGGTCTATATTTAACTTATCAAAAAGAACTGTTGTGTCATTATTTACCACAATTGTTTGGCATAACGACTGCTAACCACCGTGGCATGTTGCAATGAACATTATTTGGTCCTGGATCTATGTGTAGGTGGGATAGTTCTGTCATCTGTGTTAGGGATGCAACAATGTACTTATGTCTTTCGTATGGTAAATATCTTTGCTAAACCTCGTTGTCATCACCCTTATCTTGAGGCTCAATTTGAACCGTTGAA
>NW_012268888.1:9224-10358 GCF_000151885.1 Dipodomys ordii
GTAAACAAAGGAGGAGGCTGCAATGCTTGATAAGAAATGTATGCATTATCCTGTCCATGTAATTGTAACCCCTCTGTACAGTATGTTCACAAAAAAAAATAAAATAAAATTTTAAAAAAAGAAAGTGGAGAAGAACAATGACACCTTTCTGGAAGGAAAGATCTCCGAAATCAAGCAATATGATGGATTCTAGAAGCTAGAAAAGGTAAGAAAAAGGATTTCACCCTCAAGTCTTTTTTATGCCTTTGTTTTATCCCTATGATACTTATGTCAAATATCTGACCTACAGAAACATAAAATAACTTTTCATTGCTTTAAGCAATCAAATTTCTAGTAAGTTAATTTTTTGTCTTTATTGTTAAGATGATGTACACAGGGGTTAAAGTTTTATAAGTAAGGTAGTGATTACATATCTTATACACTTTCTCTCATTTTTCTGCCTCTTGCCCACTCCCACTGCTCCCCCCCCCACAGTTGTATAGATCATTTCCAACATATTGTCTGTGGAAATCATTATTGCATTGGTTCCCCCTTCTCCTTTGTCTCACCATTCTGTTGTTCCCCTTCCCTTCCCTAATTCAAGTAGGTTATTATATCAGCAACAGAATTCTAAAACCAATCATCATATTCATATAAATAGAAATATATATATATATATCCATATATAATGGGAAAGATGGCCTAGAAAATGGAATTTGTACAAAATCAAGCATGGGAATTTTTATTATCATTGCAGAATAATATATTGTAGAACAATGATACACTGAAAACTGTGTTCTAATGAATGTTTTAATTACAAATAGAATTTGTAAAGAGTAATGATTTCAAATATGTTTCTGTCCACAATTATCTGTAACGTTTTCAGGACTAAATTTAATTATGAGAATGATTTACACATTTAAGCAAAGAAACAATTTGCTCAACAAGCATATTTTACTTGATTTTCCCATACAGGCTGTTTTTCTTACAAGCATTAATATTCTCAATATTTCAATTCTCAATAGTTCAACAGTAACTGAAACTGAACTTTAGAAATAGATAAATACGAGCCGGGCGCTGGTGGCTCACGCCTGTAATCCTAGCTACTCAGGAGGCTGAGATCTGAGGATCGCGGTTCAAAGCCAGCCCGGGCAG
>NW_012268889.1:0-9225 GCF_000151885.1 Dipodomys ordii
ATGCTTCTCTGGTCCTGTCTTATGCAGCATGACTGGACAGAAGTCCTGCGCTTCAGAAGACTTAGAATGCTTCTCTGGTCCTGTCTTATGCAGCAGGACCAGACAGAAATCCTGTGCTTCAGAAGACTTAGAATGCTTCTCTGGTCCTGTGTGTGTTCCCACTGACCTCCTGCCTTCTGGACAGGTAGGGGAGGGACGGGTCTCCCACAGCCCCTGAGCTGTGTGTGTTATTCTGTGAGCCAGACCTCTCTGGTGAAGAGGTAGGCTCCCACACAGCAGAAAGCCAGCCCGACTCAAGAGAAGTCCTGCGGCAAGGGTGGGCTAGGAAAGAAGATATACTGGCTATAGAAAAAGGAGATGGTGTGTAGCAGAATTCACTTTCCTCAAACGCTTCCCACACAGCTGGACCTGAGCACTCAAACACAGCACACATTCAGGAAAGTGCTAGCACTCCAGAGCTAAAGTCGATAGGAAAAACTTGTTCATTCATCTTGTTAAGAAGCCGGCCATTCATAAAGCACCCGTGCCAGGGCCCACTTCTTAAATATGTAACTTGGCTGTAAGGTTAAAGTGGAGGTTGGGCGTCGCTCTGGGGATGGAGATCCTGCCTTCCTAACTGGCCCCTAGGCGATGCCCATGCCGAGTACCTGTGGACTGTTTTGAGCAGCAAAGTCTTTGCCTAGTGCTTCGCATGTATCTCGTTTTGAAGTACACAACATGCTCTTATTCTCCAACAGAGAAGAAAATGGGAGCTCCGAGAAACTAACGTCTCACAGCTGAGAAGTAGCGATAATGGGAGGCGAACGGGCTGTGGTGTAAACCCGCTGTGGAGCACAGCCCGCGTTCTTTCTACTTCCTCAGGCTGTGTGTTAACGTGGAAGGCTGACAGGTACTCCTGAGTAGGTGACAAGGTGAACAGCCTCTAGCCAGCCATCTCCTGAGCGTGCTGAGCAGCCAGGGGGCAGACCTGTGCCTCCCTCTCCTCCCAAGGCCTTCGATAAGGTGACGGGGGGAAGGCAGAGCCCTCAGGCTCTCTCCCATTTTTGATACCTGGACACCAATTATAGCAACAAGGGGAATACTGCTGCAGACAACACAGCAGCTTTTCCTTCAGGCCAAGGTCCTCAGCTCCCCGCTGTGGGCCTGCCAAATCCTGGGTGTAGGCAGAGATGCCCTGGGCATCTTGGGGCGAGTGGAAAAACGGAGGAGAGGGCCCACGTTCAACCCAGTGTTCACACTCACACATGACAGATGAAGACTCTGCTGGAAACCCTTTTAGAACTGACAGCCTTCGCCATGTCTCAGGGCGTTCCCACAACCTAAGTGTGACTGAGGAGGAGACGCAGACATCTGCAGTGCACTAGGGCGGACACCGCGCTGGCTCCTCAGTGGCCTTGCTCTCACGAGCCTGGCTGAGGGAGGGTGCGCTCACCTACGCTCCCCTTCCACGTCTTCTCCTCCTTCTTCTCCTCGATCAGCTGGCCACTGGTCAGGGAGGTCTGGCGCGAGTGGGTCCCGGCGGCGGCTGCGATGGACGGCACAGAACGGGCAGGCCGCAGGCTGGAAGGGTCCATCTTCCCGGCATCTTTTCGGGATCGCTGCTGGAGGACCTTTATCATGGCATCCTTCTCTATGATTTTGGCATGGAGATTTTTAATACTAAAATCAAAGCAAAACAAAATAATCCTCATGAAATACCATTTGGTTAGAAAACTAACATTCCTCTCAGGCTGTCCGAGGGACTTTAACTGTAATTTGGTGATGGAATTCAAGTGTTGTTCACATCTTCAAACATCTGCCACCGCCAAACTGTTTCAGGTGAGGCTTAGCCCTGCCCTTCTCCGGCGCTGAGGGAGGTTCTAGGCCTCAGGAGGCGGGGGGGGGGGGTAGTGAGAACAGCCAGGCCCCACACTCAGGTTGCCCTGGACCACGGCTCAGGGACCACACTTAGCAGGTCTGGAATGGGGGCTGGCGGGGGATGGGATAGCACACAAACTCTTTGGCCCCCAAACAGGGCAAATTTCCACCCTGTCTTTCCTAAGGGGGAAGAAAGGAAGAATGGGCAGCTTCTGGAGGAAGACAAGTTCTCCTCGTGAGAGCAGTGAACACGCTTGCATTCTCTGCGTGGCCCTGGCCGTGACTGGCCCACCACACAGCCTCCCTTCTCCATCAGCACTCAGAAGCTCAGGGTGCCCAGGGCTCCTCAGGCCAAGTCACGCAGGGAAAGCCAGTGACTGCTGTTAGTCTGCTGGAAACCCAAAACCCATCAGAAGAGGGCATTCGCTAACATGTCTTTATCTTGTCCGTCTTGGGGATTGAACTTGGAGGTTGGGTGCTGTCCCTCAGCTCTTCTGCTCAAGGACAGCGCTCTACCACTTTAAGCCACAGAGCCACTTCCAGTTTTCTGGTCGTTTAGTGGAGATAAGAGTCTCAGGGCTGGCCTTGAATGACAATCCTCAGATCTCAGCCCCCTGAGTAGCTAGGATTATAGGTGTGAGCCACCAGCACCTAGCTTACATCTTTCACTGAAAAAAACATAAACTCTGGCTTAAAACCTCTGGTCACTGAGATGACTGTTTCTCCTTTCCAGCTTGTGGAATACCCAGAGCTAACATGGACATCTAAGCTCTGTCATGAAACAGCCTCCATCTCAGCCCTGGCGCTGATCTGCAATTATCCCCACAAAAAGCACTGGGGCAACTGGCTTAGTCGTGAACCCTCTCCCCCCAGGCAGATGGGAGTTTCTGGAGCTCTCCAGTTCATGGCCCCCCAGAGCAGGGCAGAGAATCTCTGGAAGAGCTGGCTGGACAGTGAGGACAACAGGAGACGGGAGGCCAGTGGCCAGGAGGAGGCCGGTGGCCAGCGCCACGCTGCTGTCCCTTACGTGAATTCCATGTCCTGACACCTCCTGCTGGCCTGAGCCACCTCCTCCTCCTCCTGCCAGAGGTGGGCCTCCAGAGAGCTCTCGCCGTAGCTGCCATTCCGCGAGTGGTTGACGATCGTGGTGTCCCTGGAACACAGCACACATCACAGAAGCCTCGCTGGAATCGGCGCAGAGGCACAACGGAGAGGAAGCCTTTCTGCTCTTCACCCTCTTCTGGAGCCCAAAGGCCTCCTGCCTCCTGTCTCCACTTCTCAACCCAGCCCCGCCCCACAGACGCCAGGACAGAGAGGTGGCAGTGCCCAGGAGGAGCAACCGAAGGGCACCATGCCCCCAAAGCTCCCCACACACACCTCACCAGTTCCTGTCTTCCCAACTCTAGTCAGAATTACAACAGTGTCTAAAGAAAGCAAAATGGCATTCAAAAATAAAACTCCTCTGCCCTTTCTATGGGGTATTATGCTCTGTGGCAGGTTATGAATGTGCAGAGATGGACACCTGCAGATTCATCATCCTTGTACGTGATAGTTTTATGCTTCTTCTGCCTTTCACCCTTCTCCTGCATTGATGGCTCATGTAACCCTAGCTACATAGGAAGCTGAGATCTAAAGAACTGGAATTCAAAGTCAGCCTGTGCAGAAAAGTCCAAGGGACTCTAGCTTTAATTAACCAGGCTGGATTTGACTGCAACCTTCAGTTCTCGGGCTCCTGAGTAGCCAGGATTACAGCTTTGTGGGAGCCCCTTTGAAATTGGAGGGTTCCCTCAAATATACAGATCCTAAAGCTTTGGTGATTTCAAGCATCTAAACCTGACCTCTAGGCAAAAGACAAATGAAGAAAAGGCTGGCCATGGAGGGGCATCCAAGACCCTATGTGAGGGCAGCAATGTCTACTGCTGGGGTCCAGCCCCCTAGGACCAAGGAGAACCGCGTGGCTGATTTAGACACTTCTTTGTGACTTAGCTTTGTGGATTGCAGTACTCTAAGCAAGCATTTACAGGAAGAATTAGGCTATGTGCCTACAGAGAGAAAGTAAAGCAATGAAAGTGGGCACTGACATCATCGGGGAAGGATCCCCAGGAAAGTGAATCACATCTCAGGTGGCCCAGGGTCCACCACAGTGTGGAACCAACCACTTGTTTTCTTCACTTATAAATAAGGAGTATTGCTCTCAGGGTTGCCATGAGGATTACGTGACATAGCACCATGGTGCAGGAATCACAGAATGTTCTTAAAGATGACGTGGAATTCCACAGTGTGAATGGATGTCAGGTTATTAAGTGGGTCTCATTAGACTTGATGCTGTTTAAAATGCATTGATATTTTTGACCACAGTGGGATTAACGCCTGGGACATTCATAATGAAACCTTAAACAGATGTCAGGAACTAGAATCTTACTAAAAACAAGGTACATACTGTCAATTATCCTCCAGAAATGTTACATCACCTCGCTCTTCATCTAGCCTACAACTTAAAAAAAAATTTATTGTAAAGATGCCATACAGAGGGATTGCAATTACATGAGTAAGGTAATAAGTACTTTTCTTTTTCTTTTTTGTCAGTTGTGGGGCTTGAACTTGGGCCTGGGCGCTGTCCCTCAGCTCTTCAGCTCAAGGCGAGCACTCCACCACTTGAGCCACAGCCCACTTCCAATCTTCTGAGTAGTTTATTGGAGATAAGAGTATCAGGGAGTTTCTTGCCCCAGCTGGCTTTGAACTGATCCTCAGATCTCAGCCTCCTGAGTAGCTAGGATGACAGGCGTAAACCACCGGTGCCTGGCGTAATGAATACATTTTTTGTCAAGCTTTGTTATACCCTTATTTGTTGTTCTCCCAATTAGCCTGCAACTTTTTTTGCTGGTTTTGGCCTTGAACTCTGGGTCTAGGTGCTGTCCCCGAGCCCCTTTTGCTCAAGGCTAGCACTTTCCCACTTGAGCCACAGCACCACTTCTGGATTTTTTGGAGACAAGTCTCATAGACTTTCCTAAACTGATCCTCATATATCTCAGCCTCCTGAGTAGCTAGGATTAAAGGTGTGAGCCACCAGTGCCTGGCTTAGCCTACAGCCTACAAAAAGCAATGATCTGCAGAGCTCTTCCTCTGGGGTGCTGTCTGGGTACTGACTGAGCGCACAATGCTCACCGCTCGGCTGCAGCGGACGCCGCCGCACTCATGGCGAAGTGGCGGATGGTGCTCTCCTCCAGGTACTTCTGCTCCCACCTGGTCATGTCAGCTTCCAGGGCCAAGATCCGCTCCTCCTTCTCCCGCACAAGTTCCACGAGGGCAGGGGCACTGCATTCTGGAACGCTGGCGGGCTGGCTAGTTCCATGTTTCTGGAGAAGCAGAAACAATGCCCGATGCTTAAAATGTCTGTAAGGCCACAGCAACCCTGTGTGCAGTTAACTGCACAGAGCAAACATACCCTTCCAGATCGCGAGTCCATGCAGGGCTCCAGTGTGTATGACTACATGACCCTAACGCACACCTCCTCATCCGTCTAGTCGCACCTAATACTACTCACTCAGCTATGAAACCAGGCATTATCTAATTCTGCAGAAGCTGGATTAACCACCAGTGTCTCTAAGCTAATCTGCAGTAGTCAGGATTCAAACTCCAGTCTGGCTCCACAGCCTCAAAGTTCTAAGAAGTGACTGCTGTTGGCTTATACCAGAGACAACAATGAATTAAGTCTTGGCTTCTTGGTCTCAGCACTTTCTCTAGCATCCTGAGAGCAGACTCAGTTGCTCTGTTTCTCCTCTGAGTGGGAGATAAAATGGAGGCACAGATGTGGGAGTGAGATGCCTGCACCCAGCAAGGCTCTCGTCTGCAGTGGGATGTTAGACCTGCAGGACGTGAGAGCACATCATCCCTAAGGCACAGAAAACTCATTCTCTGTCCCTTCTTTTCATCTCTGTCAGTAAAAGGAAATACAGTTGATTTACCGAGACTGCTCACAAGCAGAGCCAGAGTGCTGGTTCTGAGGCGGTTCCAGCTCCAGCCCAGAGGTAGAGACGGGCCCTCTCAGGGTCTCGGGCTTCGGCAGGCCTCTGTCTCAATGTGGGCCAGGCCCCTTACTTCATCCTGAGACAGGTACCCCTCCCTCCCCAGTCCCAGGGGCTGCACACGTTAAATGCAGAGCCACTGCAGGATGTGAGAAGTATTTAAACGCATTAGCAAAGCCATGAATCACCCAGAGCAGCAGCTGACAGCTGAGCGGCTCGTCGGAGTAAGTGCATGGAGGCCTAGGCTCTTTGTACCGGGTGCTTCTATTCTACGAAGCCTCCAAATATGTGTTATTCTAGGAAGTGGCAGCTAGCCAGTGTCCAACACTGAATGAAAACAGCAGAAGGCACCTGTCCTTACTTGACCTGGTGAGGAAGCTGCCGATCCCATTTGGACAGGACCCAGACTCAGGTAGGACAGATGGACCAGGCCATCAAGATGAAAAGACCTCTATTTTTAGACACTTTCCAAGAAAGTGCCACAGCCTCCTTACGCTGCTATTTATGCTTGTCATTTCCTATCTAGTGGCCACCAAAGCAGTTTACTTTTTCAGCATCCTCTTGACTTTTCATGAGATCAGAACAACTCTTCACTGTCACCAAAGGTTACTTCATAAACCTGGAATATCAGCATTCAAGCTTACAGAGAGCGCACTGTTTCCACAAGGACCTATGCTGATCAGAACATCGAACTGAAGGTCAGGCAAGACAATGTCTGACACCCACTGAGCTGGGCCACAGTTGCTGTGTGCCAGGCATGCCCTGGGGACACCGCAGTAAAACCCACAGCTCTGTCTGTCCCCACATCAGGGAATGTCCTGATGAGCCACATGACCTCCGGCTGGCCTCAACCTCCCTGGCCTCCCTCTTCTCCCTCAAAACACTGTCACTGTTTCCCTTCTACCTCACAGATGACTATAAAAGAAATGACAACGACCTTAAGGTCTGTGTTGGTGGGTTTTTTAAGATACAATTGTGAGTTCTTGAGAATGGTTTTGTGTTCATTATCTGTCTTTGGGAGGGCAAAGGGAGAACAGAAATGGAGGGAAAGGGTGAACAAACGAGCAGCGGTACCCTCTCAATAATATGCTGAGGCTGAACCACACACCTGTGGGTGTAAGCAGGAGGGAAAAACCAGGAGAGAGCGTGAAGCAAGGGGCGACTCATGTACTCACTACCTGATTTATGTAACTGTAACCTCTGTCCATCACCTTTATTTAAAGAAAAAAAAAAAAGGAATTACTTGTTTTTCTTTGTTTCCTTCCAGTTCCTGACATGGCCCTACATCACTGCTGGTACAGGAGATAACTTTTAGTGACAGAACTGTGAGTTCAGTTTCCTTGCTGCTAGTCCCTACTGTGTGGACTTCTTTTTCTCTCTACCTGTTACTCCACTCCTCAGCAGAGAAGTCGGGTAAATGAAGAGTCTGGAAGAGGATATCAAGAACACTCTAGGGCTTCAATGACTCTGACAGCATTGATGTTAACAACAGTGGTGAGAATGGCCTTTCTTCATCCACTGTGGGGAGAACTCCTGAAGATTTTCTCAGTTGTCCTTAGGACCTTGTGACAAGGACAAGGACATTGTGATTGCAGAGATCACTTACCCATGGCTGTTTTCTGCCCTCAGTTTAGCTCTGGAACCTGTGCTTCCAGTGAAGACAGGATTCCTTGCCATTCTGACCCCCTCCAGTGTGTCCAGCACACCTTGCAAGAGTGGTGCGCTCACTGATCTTAGAATGTCAGGTGGAAAGCCCTGGCTGGGCCCTGGCCTCAGCCATTGACACAGCACCGGTGTGGTACTGACCCCCAGAGTTCTCTGACATGCCCAAGTCTCTCCAGAATAATGCCGGAGGGTCAGGGAAGCTGGTCTCACTTCCTCTTCGGGGAAGGCAGAGACAAAGCGGTGTTGTTACAGTGTGAACTGAGCACGTTTTCTAGGGGGATAGAGGGAGAGCAAGCTGTATGTGGCAGAATCTTGTCACGGGCAATCACGTCTGCACCAAGAGGATGGTGCCATCTGAAGCACATTCTCCTCTTCTTTCCGCGGGAGGCAAGTTACCTTCTCAGAGCAGACAGCACTGCTTGGTCATGCACAGGAAGCCACCAGAACCTCACGCTGCACGGGGAGAGGACACAGATCGCGCCGAGCCCGGCGCAGAGTGCAGCCCTGGCCGCGGTACCTCCCGGGGGACGGACCCTGGCCCCTCACCTGCTGGGTTCTCAGGGCATCCAGCTCCCTCTCCAGCCAGGTCCGCAGCCTACGCTCCATCTGCTCTCGCTTCTCACATGCCGACTGCAGCTGGGTCAGGGCCTGCTGCAGCTTCTCAACTTTCTCCACGTATGCTTGCTTCTCTCGAAGCTGAACAGAGAAGAGCAAAACAGCACAGACCTGAGAGCAGGTTCACGCAAAACAGCACAGACCCGAGAGCAGGCTCTCACGGCTGTGGAGGGGTGGCAGAGGGAACATGCCACTGACTGCAGTCTGCCGCTCGGTGAGGAGCAGCCTCCTGCCTGATGTTACTGGGATAAAACGGAGGCACCTCCACCTGCTTTGTTTTCTGTGAACTCTGGAAAGTCTGTAAGCGCAGGATCCTCGGCCTCTAAGAAGGCTCATTAGGTCAGATGTTGCATGTGCCATTCACAAACGACCCGTCTTCCAGCATACACCATTTTCCCAGTGTGCAGTCAGCAGAAGACGACCACAGGATTTGCCTGTTGGTCCCGCTGAGCAGTGCGTGCCGGGGGCAGTGCTGGCGTCCAGGAGGCACCCAGGACGCCCTTGCTCAGTGGACTGACATTGTCCTAAACCACAGCCAGGTCCTGGAGCCTGGGTCTGCCCCCTTCACCTCTGATCAGCTGAAGCACACCCAGAGGAGTCTGGTCAGTAACAGTAGCTCTGTCAGCACTGCCACACGAATCATTGTTTGTTATAAGGAGTATTTCATGGAATGCCTCCCACTGACAATGAGAAGAAAAGATTTTTCTTATTTTCATTTAAGAGACGAGAAAACTGCTGGGTACTGGTGGCACACTCCTGTAATCCTAGCTAATCAGGAAGCTGAGATGTGAAGACTGAGGTTCAGAGCCAGTCCAGGCAGGAAAGTACGAGATTCATCTCCAAATCACCTTCAAAAAGCTGGAACAGAAGCTATCTATGGCTTGAGTGGTAGAGAACTAACGCAAATAAAAAAGCCAAGGGAGGGGCTGGGAAGGAGGCTCAGTGGTAGAGCGCTTGCCTTGCAGGCCTGAGGCCCTGGGTTCCATTCCTCAGCACCACATAAGCAAAAAAGAAAAAAGCCAGAAGTGGCGCTGTGGCTCAAGTGGTAGAGCGCTAGCCTTGA
>NW_012268889.1:12120-13432 GCF_000151885.1 Dipodomys ordii
CTTGAGCCACAGCGCCACTTCCAGTTTTCTAGTGGTTTATTGGAGATAAGAGTCTCAAGGGCTTTCCTGCCCAGGCTGGCTTTGAACCACGATCCTCAGATCTCAGCCTCCTGAGTAGCTAGGATTACAGGTGTGAGCTACCAGAGCCCAGCTCAGTGTTTAGTTTTGTTGTTTGTTTTTTGGGTTGGTACTATACCACTTGATCCTCGCTCCCCTTCCTGCTTTTTGCTGGTTAGTTGGAAATAAGAGTGTCATACACTTTTTCTGTGCAGGCTGACTTTGAACTGTGATCCTCAGATCTCAGCCTCTTGAGTGGCTAGGATTATAGGCATGAATTACAGCACCCAATACCTTTCAATATTAACTTTAAATGTTAATGGTCTCACTTGCCAGTCAAAAGATGTAGAACAGCAACAAGCATCTAAAGTCTGGGAGACTTGTGTCTGATTAGCCAGAAGAAAAAGCCAGGAATGGTACTATTGCTCAAGTGGTAGAGTGCTAGCCTTGAGCAAAAGAAGGTCAGGGACAGAACCCAGGCCCTGAGTTCAAGCGCCAGGATGGGCAAAAGGAAAAAAAAAAAGTGGCCATGAAACATGGGCACTGGTGGCTCACGCCTGTAATCCTAGCTATTCAGAAGACTGAGATCTGAGCATCACAGTTCAAATCCAGCCCAGGCAGGAAAGGTGGTGAGACTCTTATTTCCAGTAAGCCACTAGAAAACCAGAAGTGGCGCTGTGGCTCAAGTGGTAGAGCTGGCCTTGAGCTGAAGAGCTGAGGGACAGCGCCCAGGCCCAGAGTTCAGGCCTCACAACTGACAAAAAAAAAAAAAAAATCAAAAAACCCACAAAAACAAAAACATGGCCATGAAGTAAAGAGCAACGACTGGAAGGTTCCAGAACATGAATACCAACAGACTGATGGGAAGTGCCAGCTCACTCAGGAAGAGGAAGAGCCAGACGAACCACATCCATGTGCAAGCTGTCCCTCCGCATCCCTGGGGCTGATTCCTGAGAAGACCAAAACCTGGTCTACTCAGGTCCCTTAGGAATACTGGCATCGCTGGACAGGATGCTGAGTGTGCCATAGCTGTGCATGCAGGATGGGGGGAGAAACGGGAGGAGGGAAGGCATGACACCGTCCAAACAGAAATGTACTCTTTACCGGACTTGTGTAACTGTACATCGCCTTTATAATAACAACTTAATTTTTTTTTTTTGCCAGTCATGGGGCCTGAACTCTGGGCCTGGGCTCTGTCCCTCAGATCTTCAGCTCAAGGCTAGTACTTTACCACTTGAGCCACAGCGCCACTTCC
>NW_012268890.1:0-1491 GCF_000151885.1 Dipodomys ordii
ACTCCCACCAACAATGCAGTAAGGTTCCCTTCTGTCCACATCCCCTCCAGCATCTGTTGTTGTTAGAGTTCTTGATTATAGCCATTCCAACTGGGGTGAGGTAGTATCTCAATGTTGTTTTGATTTGCACTTCTTTTATGGCTAGAGAGGTTGAGCATTTCTTCATGTGTCTATTTGGCCATCCTGAGAAGAGGTTTTATGTCTACAAAAAGTAGGCTGACGTGAAGCCAAAAAGCCAACTTGTTAATTTTACCATGAAGTACTGGTCATAAAAACCAGAACACTCAAGAGGTCTGGCCTATATGTGCTTTCCTCATTGACCAATCAACATAGAAAGCAAAGACCAGCCCAAAAGCTGTGAGAGGAGGTGAGAGGTTGCTGTGCACAGAGCACATCGGGGTCGGAGCACTTGCAAGTCGCCCTGCTGCTCAGGAGGTCCATGCTGGTGATAAGTCTTCCTATGTAACACAGACGGTCCTCACTCTCCTCTGTTATACTCTCTTCTGATAGGGGGACAGTCCCATCTTAGTCTGGCTAGGAGACATACCCATACGATGACCCTATAGGATGACTTTGCCTGCCAAGGATCTCATCTATTTTGTTTCCCTTTGCTTCTTCCTTTATTTCTAACTCCCTAAGGGGAATGTGCTGCTGCCCTCCTGATAACAACAAAATTTCCTCAAGCAGAAATTCTGAGGAAGAAAGTATGTGTGTGAGTACTGGGACTTGAACTCAAGGCCTGGGCACTGTCCCTGAGCCGTTATGCTCAAGGCTGATGTTCTACTACCAGAGCACCTTCACTTCTGTAAGTCAGGGGTAGGGATGGATGGGTAGAGTCTCATGGATTTCCCTGCCGAGGTTGACTTTGAACCTTTAACTTCAGATTGCAGACTTCTGAGTCGTTAAGATTATAGCTGTCAACCTAAAAAAGTCCTGCCTTGAAAGGTGTCAGGACTGGCATCGGCTACCTGCTTAGGCACCTTGGCAGTCCACGTTTCCTTTCTATGCAGGACACAACCACATCAGGACAATGTGCTCTTTGTGAGTATATTCATGAGAACCATGAAGTCTGACAAAGCTTTCTTCACGAGTTTCTTTTGGTAGGCCAAAGCTTAATCATCAGCCAACTGCTAGCATTCTAAATAACTACTAAATTTGAAATATTTGTAAAGACTAAGAATTCATAGGTTGCTTTGCTAATTTTCTTCTTTCCCAACGAAGACTGAATATTTATACAGTCTGCTGATGAACTCAACATTATACAAAGGAATCTACTTTCCTGAAATAATTTTCCTAACTCCACAGCAAAATGGAGTCAAGAATGAAACCTGAGGGCTGGGAAGGTGGCTCAGTGGTAGAGCGCTTGCCTTGCATGCCTGAGGCCCTGGGTTCTATTCCTCAGCATCACATAAGCAAAAAGAAAATACCAGAAGTGGCACTGTGGCTCAAGTGGTAGAGCGCTAGCCTTGAGCTGAAGAGCTGAGGGACAGC
>NW_012268890.1:12836-16055 GCF_000151885.1 Dipodomys ordii
TGGCTCAGTGGTAGAGCGCTTGCCTTGCATGCCTGAGGCCCTGGGTTCGATTCCTCAGCACCACATAAGCAAAAAGAAAAAAGCCAGAAGTGGTGCTATGGCTCAAGTGGTAGAGTGCTAGCCTAGAGCTAAAGAGCTGAGGAATAGCGCCCAGGCCTAAAGTTCAGGACCCACGACCAGACCCCAAAACAAAAAACAAACAAACTAGCACTCTTATCACTTGAGCCACAGCTCCACTTCTGGCTTTTTGGTGGTTAATTGGAGATAAGAGTCTCACAGACTTTCCTGCCCCAGCTGGCTTTGAACTGGGATCCTCAGATCTCAGCCTCCTGAGTGGCTAGGATTGATTAATTAATTACATGTGTGATTACCCAAGCGTGGCTGGAAAAAACTATTTGGACAACAAACTTTCCTATTAGTACATTTTGTGCTCACATTGCCCGATTTACAACTAGCCCAGATACTCTACACTGCAATAGCCAGGTCCAGACTCTCTGCCATAAAACTGCCCTTTCGAGCCAGGAGGCCGGTGGCTCATACCTGCAATTCTAGCTACTCAGGAGGACTAGATCTGAAGATGGTGGTTCAAGGCCAGCCGGGGCAGAAAAGTTCCCATGAGACTCTTATTTCTAATTAACTGCTCAAAAACTAGAAGTACAGGGGTGGGAGGGTGGCTCAGTGGTAGAGCGCTTGCCGTGCATGCCTGAGGCCCTGGGTTCGATTCCTCAGCACCACATAAGCAAAAAGCCAGAAGTGGTGCTGTGGCTCAAGTGGTAGAGCGCTCGCCTTGAGCTGAAGAGTGCAGGGACAGCGCCCAGGCCCAGAGTTCAAGCCCCACGACCGACCAAAAACAAACAAACAACAAAGAACACTCTCAATCCAAACGCATCATTTATTTATTTGTTTGTTAAGAATCATTTATTTATTTGTTTGTTAGTGGTACTAAAAGTTGACCCCAGGCCTGGGAATGTGGCTACGTGGTACAGCGCTTGTCTGGCATGCACGAAGCCCTGAGTTCCATTCCTCAGTACCACATACACAGAAAAAGCCGGAAGTGGTGCTGTGGCTCAAGTGGTAGAGTGTTAGCCTTGAGCAAAAGAAGCTCAGCAACAGTGCCCAGGCTCTGAGTTTAAGCACTAGGACTGGAAAAAAAAAAATAGTTGAGCCCAGGCCTCCTGATTGCTTGCTAGGCAAGAGCTCTGCAGTTGGGCCATGTCTCCGGCCTTTTTATACTTTAGTTATTTGTGAAGTAGGCTCATTTTATTTTTGTTGTTGTTTTTGGTGCCAGTCCTGGGGCTTGAAGGCAGGGCCTGGGCTCTCATTGGAAGTTGCTCAACTGTGTTGCTCAAAGCTGGCACTCTACCACTTAAACTACAGCTCTAC
Source organism: Dipodomys ordii (assembly GCF_000151885.1). Lineage (NCBI taxonomy): Eukaryota > Metazoa > Chordata > Mammalia > Rodentia > Heteromyidae > Dipodomys > Dipodomys ordii. The sequence continues at coordinate 14,220 of NW_012268890.1, forward strand.
TACTTCCAGCTTTTGATGAACAAAGGGCTTTCCTTCCTAGGTAGCTTCGAACTGTAATCTTTAGATCTTAGCCTCCTGAGTAGCCAAGATTACAGGCACGAGCCACTGGTACCCAGCTTAGGTAGAATCACTTTATGCCAAGGCCAGCCTGGGCTCTGGTCCTCCTATTTGTGCTTCCCCATGTCATTGGGGATGACAGCTCTGACCACAATGCCCAGTCACTGGATGAGATAGAATTTCCAAAACTTTTATGTCCAGTAGCTCCATCTGTAATCCTAACTACTCTGGAGGCTGAGATCTGAGGATCATGGATCAAAGTGAGCCCAGGTGGGAAAGGATTTGAGACTCTTCTCTCCAATTAACCACCTACAAGCCAGAAGTGGAGATGTGGCTCAAGGGGTAGAGCACCAGCCTTGAAAAAAATCAAGAGACAGCAACCATGTCGAATTCAAGCCCCAGTATCAACAAATGTGCACAGGTAGGCAGACAAGCAGACAAAGAAAGACAGACAGACAGACAGACACACACACACACACATATACACCCTCCATAATTGCCATCAAAGCCTATTTCATGTTGTGTATGACCATTTCCTGATCTGTTCTTCATCTTTCCAAGTTCAATCAATTGTTCTGTCTGATGCAGACTTCCAAGTTCCAGCAGCCATTTTGCTAAAATTAAATGGAGACTGATAATGACATGAGATCCCCTTCAAACCTGACATATAACTTCTCTGTGAAAAACTGTGAAAACAAAGTGCAGTAAGGGCCAGTCTTCCAAGGTGGCTGGCTCAGTGGTAGAGTGCTTGCCTTGCATGCATGAGGCCCTGAGTTCAATTCCTCAACACCACGTAAGCTTAAGGTTTTAAGTGGCGCTGTGACTCAAGTGGTAGAGTGCTCACCATGAGCTGAAGAGCAGAGGGACAGCGCCCAGGCCCAGAGTTCAGGCCCTAGGACAACAAGAAGAAAAGACAATATGGCTACAAAATAACTTACACCTGCAAAGAGCTTCTCACCAGCCCTTCCTGGAGAAGGCGATACTATTTATTCCAGCTTCCCTACCCCTGGCTTCCAAACCAGTCCTGAAAACCTTAGCAGTGTTCTCTCCACAGGAGTCTTTGGCTTGAAAGATCCAAAACCAGACTATAATCTTTCTGACAACTGGCTCTGCAGGGCAAACCACAGCATGCCTAGGACTTGGCACAGTGGCTAGCATACAAGGGGCCCCAAGTAAATACCTGCTGGATAAATGCACAGGATGTTAAGTCAGGTAACCAAAAAATAAAAATGTGTATCAATGTGCACTACATTATAAAAAGTCTTGCAGCTTGGCAGTCCCAGGACTCGCTGCCGACGCCTGGAATCTGGGTTTGGAGGTTTCCCAGAACTCCCTTCCTTGAAAGTTTCTAAGATCTTGCTGCAAGGGTACATTACCCCAGTGGGTGGAAAAGGGGAATACCTACGCCAGTACCCCACATTCTACCAAGCAGAACAGAGACGACAGAAGAGAATTCCTAACTCTCATTGAAAAAGGCAGGAAGAACAAAGAACCGGGAAGAGGAAGGCAAGGAAGGTAGGTGACGAGACTTAAGAGACTAGAGCCGGGAGCCCAGGGGTAGGGACGACAGCCGTCCCTGGGGCTGCCGGAGGCTCGGCGCCGCACGGAACACACAGCGTGACCCATTTAATCCTCCCTCCTCCCCCGAGGCAGAAGCTGCGGCCGTGCGCATTTCGGTGACGACGACACCAGCTCGCGAGGCGGCGGGCGCCTTCTCGCGCTCCGCGGGAAGGTGGGCGCCGCGCCCGGCCGCGGCTCCGGCCGAGGGTACCCCCCTTC
>NW_012268891.1:0-1608 GCF_000151885.1 Dipodomys ordii
CTGAGCCACTTTCCCAGCCCAAGTGTTTTATATTTATTAACAATATGTATCACTTTTGAATCTACTTACACTTGTGTGTATATATACTGTATATAAATATGATGTATTTGTTTATATATGATATGTGTGTTTGTGAGTTTGTGTAAGTTTACTATTATTTGTTTTCTACATATCTTTGAAGGCTTTAATCTGTGTCTTGGAAATACAAAGCTGATTCAACTTGAGACAAAGAATGCAGAAAATACAAGGCATAGTCTCCAGATGTAAAAAAAATATATCCAGGATTTAATGGCAGTCAAACTGAAACAGATGTACACATTTGAAAGAAAATATTGCTTACTATTTCATATAATAAGCATCAGAATACATTATGCTTTGTCTATTAAACATCATTTAAAATTGTAGTTCAAATATGAAAAAGCATTTTTTTCTCTTTTCTTTCCTTTTAATTTTCTTTTTTTGGCTATGACTAGGAAGATTTCCTTTCAGGAGAACCAGCTTCTCCAGGGCATGAGAGCATATGGTATGATAACATTAGTGGGTTATTGAATGCACAGCACCACATGCTCTTACAAAGAGAACATAGAGCGTTGTGAATGATATAAAAATTTAATACGTCTGGAAAGATTATTCTAGATGTATATTAGTAATTGCAAATAAGGGAAACCATGGGACCTATGTTTCTTTGGGTCTGGCTTACTTCACTTAATATAATTTTTTCAAGTTTTCCATTTCCTAACAAATAGGGTGGCATCATTCTTTCTGAGGGAGGCATAGAATTCCATTGTGTGTGTGTGTGTGTGTGTGTGTTTGTGTGTGTGTGTGTGCGCGCATGCACGCACGCGCGTGCATTTGTGTGTATGTACCACATTTTCTAGATCCATTTATCTCCTGAGGGACATAAGGGTTGGTTCCATATCTTAGCTATGGTGAATAATGCTGCCATAAACATAGTTGTGCTGGCAGCTTTAGTATGGTCTTGTTTATGATCATTTGGGTAAATGCCCAATAGTAGGATTGCTGGGTCATAAGGGAGTTCTATGTGGAGTCTTTTCAGGAACCTCTATACTTCTTTCCAGAGTGGTTGAACAAATTTACACTCCCACCAATGGTGCAGTAGAGTTTCCTTTTGGCCACATCCACTCCAGCATCTGTTGTTATTAGATTTCTTGATTATAGCATTCTAAATGGTGTTAGGTAGAACCTCAATGTTGTTTTGATTTGCATTTCTTTTATGGCTAAAGAAGTTGAGCACTTCTTCATGTGTCTATTGGCCATTCATATCTCATCTTCAGAGAAGTTTCCCTTTAAGCCTTTAGTCCATTTATTAATGAGGAGGTTGTTTCTTTGAGGATTTGTTGTTGGGATTTAATTTTTTGAGTTCTAAGTATATTTTAGATATGAGGCCCTAGTCAAAAGCTATATATAAGAAGATGCTAAGCAAAATGAACCCCAAGATAGGGACACAAGAGGTTTTTTTTCTTTGTTGCTGTTGTTTTTAAATGCACTATGCGATTTTTTTTTGGTTTCTTTTGTATGTTCTTCCCCTTATGGTATAACCCATGGTGTTACTGTATTTGATTCTGGTGCCCTGGATCTTGTATATAT
>NW_012268892.1:0-2373 GCF_000151885.1 Dipodomys ordii
CACAGCACCACTTCCGGCTTTTTTCTTTTTGCTTATGTGGTGCTGAGGAATTGAACCCAGGGCCTCAGGCATGCAAGGCAAGCACTTTACCACTGATCCATCTTCCCAGCCCCACAATAAAATTTTTTAAAAAGATGAAGCCATGACAGTATTAAAAACAAATTTAAAAATGCAGTACTCCTGGAAAAAAAAAAGAGGCACAGATACAGCACCCAAGCCCTGAGTTCAAGCCCCACAACTGACAAAAAAGCAGTCCATAACATTAATATGAATAATAAATTCAAGAAAAATAATCTAATGACACCAGAGGGTAGCTGAGTAATATTCTGCAGTGATATCTCCCCATACATACATCAAGTTGGACAGTGGTTCACAGACCAGATTGCCAACCAAAGATCTAAAGAAAACTAAATAACTAAAAAAATCTGATGCGACCATAGGTATACTTTTACTATAACAAAATGAGGACCCACTCTGTCCAGACTGCATTTTGTAAACTCAGGTCCCCATTGTTGCTAGGCAGAGGCTCTATCTGTGCATGGTGGCATGGGCTTTTGATCCCAGCTACAAAGGAGATCATAAATATTCAAAGTGGTCTGAGGCAGGGATAGGCAAAAAAGAAGCTATCTGAAATTAGCACAACCAAAACAAGATTGGGGACATAATTCAGGTGGTAACGTCTGAGAGGCCCTGAGTTCAAAGCTAAGTACTTCTAGAAACAAAAGGGGAATGATCTCTGCAAAACAAAACAAACAAACAAAAAAAAAACTATAGCACATTGATGGAAAGAGTTGGAAAGGACAAAAGATGTGGAAAATCATCCCAGGTTCATGGGTTAGAAGAGTTGGCATTGTTCATTCATACTACTCAAAGTACTTTACAGGCTCAATCAAATCCCTTTCAAAATATCAATGATGTTATTCACAGAATCATGAAATCAATAAAACGTACATGGAACCACAAAAAAATCCTAAATGAGCACTATGTAACCTGTGATCAAAATACACTTTGAAATAGGAACAATCAAATTAACCATCATGATACTACTGCATAAAAATAGAAGGGCTGAGTGCTGGTGGCTCATGCCTGTAATCCTAGCGACTCAGGAGGCTGAGATCTGAGGTTCGTGGTTCAAAGCCACCCCTGGCAGAAAAGTCCATGAGACTCTTATCTCCAATAAACCACTAGAAAACTGGAAGTGGTGCTGTGGCTCAAGTGGTAGAGTGCTCACCTTGAGCTGAAGAGCACAGGAGGAGCCCCCAAGCCCAGAATTCAAGCCCCAAGGACTGACCAAAAAAAAGAAAAGACAAAAGGTCCAAAACAAAAGAACAGAGTGTGCAGAAATAAACCTATAATATAATTTGAGAAAAGTATTCAGAATATTAAAGGATGGTGGAGTACTTCCTTAGATAGTGCTGGGGAATGAGTTTTACCAGAGAGACAGAGAAACTGGGGGGTGGGGACTGGGGAGGCTGAGAAAGAAGAGGAATGAGAAACAGAAGGGGGAATTTCAAATAAAGAACTTGAGAGCTTTCTGCCCTGAACTTGAGCACAAATAATTTAACAGAAAAATTTACAGATGAAACTCTCAGGAATACCAATAAATGGAAAAACATGAGGTATAGAGAATGTAACTCATGTGTTTTTAGCACATAACAAATCAGATAGGCAGAAAAGCAATAATGCAGAGAAATATTTTAAATAGTTAATGAGGTTAAATTTATATATGCAATTATATGTCCTGTAATTAGACAATAAAATCTCTTTCTAGTATTAACATATCCTATATTAAGATGCAGACAAAACCTTGGCAAATTTCCTGAAGTAAAAAATTTTCACATCAGATTATCCAGGCATACTTTGCAAAACCAAAAAAGTATAAGGAAAATGAAAACAAGAGTAAACAAATTCATATGAAAATACCAACCTACAATAAAAACAAATTATTTGTTGTATAGTTCATGTTCTTTAAGAAGGTAACTTTAAGAAGGGATGGGAAGGGGAAACAAAGGAGGAGGCAACAATGCTTGATAAGAAATGTGCTCATTATCTTGCCTATGTAATTGTAACCCCTCTGTATGGCATTTTCACAATTAAAAAATTTTTAAAAAAGAAAAAAAGAAGGTAAACTTAAAAAGACATCCGGATGACAGACATCAAGAATATCTTCACAACTGTCTTCAAAGCTCAATGGTCATATAAAGTTAGACTAATCATGAAAAGAATGAAAATTAATAAAATTAATGTAAGTTTATTTATTTATTTATTTATTTTTGGGTCCGGTCGTGGGGCCTGAACTCTGGGCCTGGGTGCTGTCCCTCAGCTCTTCAGCTCAAGGCAAGCACTCTACCACTTGAGCCACAGCACCACTTC
>NW_012268892.1:6583-8576 GCF_000151885.1 Dipodomys ordii
GAAGTAAGCCAGGCCCAAAGAAACATAGGTCCCATGGTTTCTCTTATTTGCAATAACTAGTATATGTCTGAGACAAGCAGAAACGGTCAGATAAGTTGATGTTAGGTGAAATGAACCCCAAGATAAGGACTCAAAGGATTTTTCTTTCTTGCGATATTTTCTAACATTTTATAAGATGATTTCTTTGTTGCTTTGTATATCCCTTCCCCACGGTATTACCCCTGTTTTCACTGTATTTGATGTTGGTATACTTTGTGGAGAGGAAGGGAAAAAACAAATCGTTTTAATATGGATACAGGTGGACCCATTGCAACAATGAGATGTACAAGTCGTTATGTCGGAAAAACAAACTTCAACTTTGGCAGGGGGGAGGGAGGGGGAGATATGGGAAGTGATGGGAAGGGGAAACAAAGGAGGAGGCAACAATGCTTGATAAGAAATGTACTCATTACCTTGCCCATGTAATTGTAACCCCTCTGTACGGTATTTTCACAATTAAAAAAAATTAAAAAATAGGTATTGCTGTTAAAATAGCATACAATCAAAATTCAGTTTCATAAAACAGAGTTTTCTTTTTCAGTTCTTAGAACATGAACTAGGTGCACACCTGTGATTCAATCACCTGGGAGCCTAAGACAGGAAAATCACAAGTTTGTGGACAGCTCAAGAACTGAAGACACAACTCTGTTGTAAAAATATTCTATGCATATTGTATTAGGATTAGAAATCATTTCGCATTAGTACAAACAGAATTACTGCTTTATTTTCAAAAGATATATTGTAGTTTATTGTTTGATTTTACTTAAGTAATTGTTCCACTAATCATGAGTTTGGTTTAGAGTTTAGTAAAGTCTTTTGAACATACTACAGTGAATATTTTAACAAATATATTTAAAATTTGTGTGCACATATATGCATACACGTACATTTGCAAATGTCTATGCATACGTATGTACACATAGATATATCTACACATGTGTATATGTTTTTACTAGACAGTTCCTGATTTTAGTCCAATTTTTCTATTTCCATTGTATGATCATTGCATGATTTATCTAAGTCTCTCTCTCTATATATATATGTATATATACATATATATATATATAGTCATCTCTATATGTTGGGTCATATTGTGTGTGTGTGTGTGTGTGTGTGTGTGTGTGTGTGTGTGTGTGTGAATGCCAATCCTGGGGCTTGAACACAGGGCCTAGAAATTATCCTTGAGCTACTTTGCTCAATGCTACTTAGTGTGGTACTACCTGAGCCACAGCTTTACTTCTGGTTTTTGGTGATTGATTGGAGATAAGAGACTTTCAAACCTTCATGCCCCCAGGTTGACTTTGAACTCTGATCCTCAGATCTCAACCTTTTAAGTAGTTAAGATTATAGGTATGAGCTACCAGTACCTGGCTAAGAAACAAATATCTTTTAAATGAGTGTTGATAATGCTAAACAAATTTCACATCACACTAAAAGATACAAAAATGGACTATTTCTGAATTTACTCACCTATTTTTCAATATTTTCCATTTTACAGTATTATTATTTCACAGCTTTTAAGCTAACAATAACTCACTTATTAATTTGACTGATCATTTATCTTTCATATATTTATTATTGCTATTTTCATTTGTGTCCAAATTTGAAGATAACTCCTGTTACATTTTAATTATTATTTAAAATTTTTTTGCATTGAACGCAATAATTTGTTACCTATGAAGACACTTCCATTTGGTCACCTTTTTTACTTATTGTAAACCTAAATTTGAATTTATAGTACAGGTAATTAACATATTGTTTTTATTTTTTTATTTTTCTGAGAAATTAGAACTTTCTGAAAGATACTTTTTAAATCCAATTTTTCTTCCCTCCTTTTAACTTTTTTTTTTTTTTTTGTAGGTTGTGGGGCCTGAACTCTGGGCCTGGGCACTGTCCCTCAGCTCTTCAGCTCAAGGCTAGCACTCTACCACTTGAGCCACAGTGCCACTTCTGG
>NW_012268893.1:0-3815 GCF_000151885.1 Dipodomys ordii
AAAAAAAAAAAAAAAAAGAAAATCTAAGATGGAAAATTCTTTGGGGGCTCTAGTCATGAGATAGGAGAGGGATACAGCAGTGATCTTGGGAAGAAGAGATCACAGGCCTGTAAGAGAAAATACTACTGTAATTAAATCTTCCCACTCACAGGAGACTTCAGCCCTACAGACGGGCCCTGGAGTGGGACTTTCTGAGAGGCAATCTTAATACGTGTTCAGATCCCAAAGGCCAATGCTGTTGTTCCCACCATAGGGAAAACCTACTTCTGGTCTATTGAAAATGTATTTGTAACAGGTGTTTAAACTGATTTTGCCGCTACAAATTAACCCAAAGCAGAACAGCTGCCATCCCTGCCTCTAGTTTGTGTTTGCCACCGTTCTAAGCTGTTCGCTCCACAGTCACTTTGTAGTTACCCTGGGCTCCAAGAAAGAAGGGAACGATCGTTGATATCTTTATGACAAGAGACTAGAACCACCCTTAAGAAACATCAGAGCCTGGAAAGACCTCTCACCTGTCAATGAGGGTAATCACCACTAATGATCAGGACGTCCCTTGAAGCAGGAGGAATCTCATGGCAATCACATTGCTCCCCTCATGCGATGACAGTGGTAACAATTTGTCCAGAAATTGGGAGAGCCGGAGCTAAGCTAATGACCAAGGAGGTCATGCCTCTAAATAGGACTCTTAAACCATGCATATCCTAGCCCTCTCCTCCCTAATTCTTCCTGTAATTAAATCTAAATGCTCAGGTCTATACGCCCAAAGATAGCTGAAAGTGAATCAAAGTGCCATGTGGTAGGCCCATGCCCATGCCACATTATAAACCTCTTTTTATTGTCCTTCATCATGTTCTTTATTTGACATCTAGGGGACGGTAGCCAGCCCCACCATTCCTTGTCCAATACACTTTCCTACCATTTTCACTATGCCTTGAGCCTTGCCCAAATCCTCTTCCCAGATGCCAGGCCCTAGATCCATCAACTGCACTGACTCATCAGAAAAAAACATAGTTATATGTATCACTCACAAAAGTTTCCTCGCCTATCTAAATGTTCAGCATGTATCACCACAAGAAATGAAATGCTAATTTGAAATACTGATTGTTTTGAGCTGAAAGGACTTGAGAAACAAAAGACAAAGGAAGATCCTTTCTACCTAAAGGCAGATTATAAATTTCCCCTTGAGAAGGTGCCTTTATGGAATGGACTTCTACCCTGGCCCAGGTTGTTACTGGCTTTAAGGAGCTTGATGTAGTAACCCCCCTGCCAGGCCCAGCCAAGTGACAAGGCAAAGCCACCATCCCAAGATTAGGGCAGGTTTACCGAATTGCATTTGACCACTAAGGATGAGTCCCTGGCCTGGGTGGGTAAATTGAAAATGATTGTTTCAGGAAGTATTTCTTGAGCTACCTTCTGCTGGCTCAAGGAAGCCTGTTATTTATTCTTAGGTAGATGGGAGACACAACACGTCTTGTGACATCCCATGACCCAGATGTGTCCACTTAGGCTAGTAGGACGATGTAACTGCACTAATGTCTATCAGACAGTTTCATAGCATGTATAGCAGTATTAAGATATAACCAGAAAGGGGCTGGGAAGGTGGCTCAGTGGTAGAGCGCTTGCCTTGCATGCCTGAGGCCCTGGGTTCGATTGCTCAGCACCACATAAGCAAAAAGAAAAAAGCCGGAAGTGGCACTGTGGCTCAAGTGGTAGAGCGCTAGCCTTGAGCTGAAGAGCTGAGGGACAGCGCCCAGGCCCAGAGTTCAGGCCCCACGACCGGACCCAAAAAAAAAAAATACAATTGTCTAACAAAAAAAACAAAAAACTCCAGTGGTATTACTTCAAGAACATCACAAAAATGTGAATTTCAGGAGGGAAAAAAGAGAACCCATAGTATTTGCCAGCATCTAAGTTGTAAGACTGGACATTGCCAATCAGGGTGATGAGAATGCATTCACCATATTTGTCAGTGTGTGTGTGTGTATGTGTGTGTGTGTGTGTGTGTTGCCATATTTTTCTTCCATCTTTTCCTGAAGTAAAACTTTTCAACCACCATGTAGTTGGAAGAGAATAAACTTGAAATCACAAGTAATTATTTTTTTTGTTCCAGAAAATTTTGTTCCACAAAATCTATTGGCGAGGGGAAGAGGGCAAGGAGAGAGAATTCTGGGAGGAGATCCCACGCTGGGCCTGAGGATGGACCACCCACGGAAACGCTGATCCCACAGAAAGCCTTCTTTCCCAGGAGAATACGGCCAGGCTTCTGCTAGGAGCCAGAGAGAGAGACGAAATGAAAACTTTTCCTTTCCCAGTCTTGGCCAACAATGTAAATGAATTTTTAATATATGTTGTCAATTTTCTCTTATTGTAGATAAGAGTTCTTTAGGAACCTTAGTTATTCTAGCATTTAAAGTCTATAGTTTAATGTACCTTAGGAAAAAAATGAATAAAACCACACATACCCCCAAAACAGTGGTTAATTAACTCACATGTTTTTTTCTCTCTTGCTTGTGTAATTCAGGCTTGGATTTGTCTCTCTGACACTCACTCTCAAGTAGTCTTCTTCACTGCAAACTACCCTAATGGAGGGAATGTCTACATAGTTTAAAAATATTCTCTGAAAACGATTCAGCCTTCTGTTTGCCTTTTCTGGTGTTTATTAGTAGGAAATGGAGACTGCGCATCTGGAGCTCTGTCACCTCAGCAATGACACCTGTACCCAGCTCCCTTTCGCCACATCACTCCTTCCACCAGCCCAAACCATCACGTCCGCTGCCTCCGGGTAGATGGGCTCTTGATGCCAAAGCTGGGACAAAGAAGTCAGCATACTTAGCCCGTGAGTTTTCAAAGCTTAAGCTGCAAACAAACAAAACCAAGGCAATAACTTGTGCATGGGAACAAGAGGGAAAGATGGGAAAAGAGGCAGGGAATGGGTGACATTGTCCAAAAAGAGGCACTCATTACCTGACTTGTGTTGCTGTGACACCTCTGTATTCCACCTTCATAATCACAATTTAAAGGAAAAAAAAACCAAAATCGTTTAAAATGCAAACTGAAAAGCCGGAAGTGGCTCAAGTGGTAGAGTACCAGCTGTGAACAAAAAAGCTCAGAGACAGTACCCAGGCCCTGAGTTCAAGCTCCACACACACACACACACACACACACACACACACCACAAATTCAACTAGGTATGGTTAAACCTAAGATTATAATACAATACCTAAGGGGATTAAAGATGTATAGCAGGTGTAAACCAGAAAAATGGGTGATTTTAATTCTGTCAAAGAGCAATATCAATGGAAGAGATTGATTATATGGTCTAATGAATTGTAGCAAATGCCTCAGGATCTCTTTGGTCATATATTGTTTTGTATATATGGTTTTGTCATATGTTACTTTAGGATTGTCATCCATTTCTACTTCTACCACCAAAATTATTCATCTAATCCCAGCCAGCTTGTTTGCATTAGTGGAAATACCATGTGTCTGTGAGGTCTGAGGGCAGCATACTGACTAGAATATACTCCTGGGGGTATCAATAACTCTCTTCTGTATCACATAATGCCAGCTCTGTCTTGGATGTGCAGTTCTTTTCTTAAGATTCTGTTGTATTCGTTCACAAACTCTTTATGGTAATTTAGAGCCATAATTGCGTGTTGACTGAGAAATGGTCTTCTCCATTGTATCTGCATTGAACATCAACTTGAGCTTCCAGAGTACAGCTGAGTCAATGCAACACGCATGACTGATGCTGTGCAAGCATGTTCACACATGGACCGTCAGTAAACATACTTTTCCTACTTTTTTTTTTTTTT
>NW_012268894.1:0-2091 GCF_000151885.1 Dipodomys ordii
TACCACCTCCATCTCCACCACCACCACCATCACCACCATCACCAACACCGACATTCTCATTGCTGTCATTACCACCTCCACCACCACCACCACCATCATCACCACCATCACCAACACCACCGACATTATCACTGCTGTCATTACCACCTCCACCACCACCACCACCATCATCACCACCATCACCAACACCGACATTCTCACTGCTGTCATTACCACCTCCACCACTACCACCATCATCACCACCACCACCATCACCACCGACATTATCATTGCTGTCATTACCACCTCCTCCACCACCACCACCACCACCATCATCACCACCATCATCACCCTCACCACCACCACCATTGCCATCACCAACACTGACATTATCACTACCGTCATTACCACCTCCACCACCACCATCACCATCACCACCATCACCAACATTATCACTACCATCATCACTACCTCTACCACCACCACCGTTACCATCACTATCACCAACACCAATATGATCACTGCCATCATTACCACCTCTACCACCACCACCACCACCACTGACATTATCACTGCCATCATTACCACCTCCTCCACCATCATCACCACCATCACCGATATTATCACTGCTGTCATTACCACCTCCACCTCCACCATCATCACCCTCACCACCACCACTACCACCATCGCCATCACCAACACCAACATTATCACTGCCATCATTACCACCTCCACCACCACCGCCACCATCACCACCATCACCAACACGGACATCACTACCATCATCACTACCTCTACCACCACCACCGTTACCATCACTATCACCAACACCGATATGATCACTGCCATCATTACCACCACCACCACCACCACCATCATCACCATCACCACCAACATTATCACTGCCGTCATTACCACCTCTACCACCACCACCATCACCACCACCAACACTGATATTCTCACTGCTATCATTACCACCTCCACCACCATCACCATCACCTCCACCACCACCATCACCAACACCATCTTCACCCTTACTACCACCACTACCACCATCAACATCACCAACACCGACATTATCACTGCTGTCATTACCACCTCCACCACCACCATCATCACCATCACCATCATTACCACCATCACCATCACCATCATCACCATCATCACCACCATCACCATCACCAACACCAACATTCTCACTACCGTCATTACCACCTCCACCATCACCACCACCATCACCAACACCGACATTATCACTACCATCATTACCACCTCTACCACCACCACCACCATTACCATCCCTATCACCAACACTGACATGATCACTGCCATCATTACCACCTCCACCGCCATCACCATCATCATCATCACCACCTTCATCGTCACTACCATCATCACTACTTCCATCTCCAATACTACATCATTATAAAGATAACTGATCATTTAATCCTCCCAAAACCATAGAGAAAGGTGCTTTCATTTTCTTCAGTTTTACAGGAGAGAAGACTGAGGTGTTGAGGGATAAAATGAAATAGGCCAGGTCAGCTGGCATGCAGATGGTGGATAGGGACCACGCCTGGGCGGGCGGACCCCCTAGCCATGCAGATGGTGGATGGGGACCACGCCTGGGCCAGCGGACTCCCTGGCCATGCAGATGGTGGATAGGGACCACGCCTGGGCCAGCGGACCCCCGGCCATGCAGATGGTGGATGGGGACCATGCCTGGGCCGGCGGACCCCCAGCCAACCTCACCACCACCCTTCTTGTCCCCTTCCACTTTCTCTCAGTAAGGAAGCGTAAGACTGTGCCTCATGGTCCACACACGCTGAGGGGGGTGTGTCATGCTGTGGGAGACCACGCTCCTGCCCGTGAAGAGTCACAAGAAGACCCTGGGAGGGAGCAGCCCTGCCGCGGGCCACGCCAGCACAGCCATGCCTCCATGACACCAGCCGCGGACCCTGGAAAATGCTGGCGCGAATGTGAGGTGAGAATTTCATCATCACATTTTCCGGAGGTGAAAAGCGGGGAATAGGCACTCAGGCCACTGTGCGACCAGGCTGGGGTTCACACCTGACAGCCCTGCGGTGGCAGGCTGGGGTTCACACCTGACAG
>NW_012268894.1:2141-2468 GCF_000151885.1 Dipodomys ordii
GTTCACACCTGACAGCCCTGCGGTGGCAGGCTGGGGTTCACACCTGACAGACAGCCCTGCGGTGGCAGGCTGGGGTTCACACTTGACAGCCCTGCAGTGGCAGGCTGGGGTTCACACCAGACAGACAGCCCTGCGGTGGCAGGCTGGGGTTCACACTTGACAGCCCTGCAGTGGCAGACTGGGGTTCACACCAGACAGCCCTGCGGTGGCAGGCTGGGGTTCACACCTGACAGACAGCCCTGCGGTGGCAGGCTGGGGTTCACACCTGACAGCCCTGCGGTGGCAGGCTGGGGTTCACACCTGACAGACAGCCCTGCGGTGGCAGGC
>NW_012268895.1:0-998 GCF_000151885.1 Dipodomys ordii
TAACCCTAACCCTAATGCTCAACCTAACCCTCAACCTCAGCCTAACCCTAAGCCTAACCCTAACCCGCAGACTCACCCTCACAATAGCCCTCACCCAACCCTTGTCCTAAAACTAACCCTCATCCTTACCCTCACCCTAAACCTAACCCTTACCCTAAACCTCACCCTAACCTTAAACTAAACCGAAACCTAACCCTCAACCTAACCCTAACCCTCACACTCAACCTCACCCTCAGCCTAACACTAAGCCTAAGCCTAACCCTTACCCTCCTCCTAACTCTCAACCTAATCCCAACCCTAACACTAACCCTAACCCTAAGCCTCAACCTAACCCTCACCCTAACCATAACTCTAACCCTAAAGCTCACCCTAACCCTAAACATAACTCTAACCTTAACCCAAGCCCTAAACCTCATGCTCACCCTAACCCTAACTATCATCCTCACCCTCACTTTAACGGAAACCCTAAACCTAACACTAACAATAACCCTAACCCTAATCCTAAACCTCACCCTAACCAAACCCTCACCCGAACCCAAGCCCTCAACCTAACACTTTCCCTCACCCTAACACTAATCCTAATCCTTTAACTCACCCTCACCCTAACCCTAATCCTAACCATAAACCTATACATAACCCTCATCCTTACCCTAACCCTAACACTAACCCAAACCCTAACCCTAAACCTAACCATAACCCTCAACCTCAGCCTTACCCTCACCGCAAACTTAACCCTAATCATACCACTAACAATAACCCTAAACCTAACCCTAACACTAACCCTAATCCTCACCTCCACCCTCATGCTCACCCTAAACCTAAGCCTAAACCTAACCCTAACCCTCAACTTAACCTTAACCCTAACCCTAAACCTATCCTTAAACCTAACCCTAAACCTAAACCTAATCCTCCTAACCCTAACCCAAACCTTAAACTTAACCCGCACCCTAACCCTAATCCTAAACCTAACCCTATCCCTAACCCTAAACCTCACCCTA
>NW_012268896.1:0-1702 GCF_000151885.1 Dipodomys ordii
TTTTTGCTTATGTGGTGCTGAGGAATCGAACCCAGGGCCTCATGCATGCAAGGCAAGCGCTCTACCACTGAGCCACCTTCCCAGCCCCTCAAACACTAGTTTCAAAGCATACTGTAGACACTTGAACGTTTAGACCAGTGCTCATAGGAGACATAATTTTACCCTAGGAAACTGCTACTCATCCTCCAAGGCCCAGTCAGTCTTTTCTGGAAGCCTTTTGGAACATCTTGGGCAAAGACAGATTCTTCTTTCTCTTTGTGAAACATGCCTTTTGTGTTTACTGCGGGCTTACGTCTAGTCTCCATCAACAGATTGGAGGGTGAAAGACTTGTTAGATGCTACTCTTGACCCCAAGGAGTTTGGCTCCTCCTCAAATCTTTGCTTTTTCTGTAAAAGTTCAGACTTGTGTGTGTGTGTGTGTGTGTGTGTGTGTGTGTGTACTGGGGCTTGAACTCAGGGCCTGGGTGCTACTGTAAGAAAATAAAAAGATGCTGTGGCTCAAGGGGTAGAGTGCTAGCTTTGAGCAAAAGAAGCTCAGGGACAGTGCCCAGGCTCTGAGTTCAAGACCCAGGACTGGCAAAAAGAAAAGTAAAAGAGCTGGGTGCTAGTGTCTCAGTCCTGTCTGTAATCCTGGCTACTCAGATGGCTGAGATCTGAGAATTACAGTTCAATGCCAGCCCAGGCAGGAATAACCATGAGACTCTTACCTCTAGTAAACTACTCAGAAAAAGCTGGAAGTGATGCTGTGGTTCAAACAGTAGAGTGCTTGCTGGCTTTGAGAAAAAGAGTTCAGGGACAGTGCCTAGGCCTTGAGTTCAAGCCCAGGACTGGCACAAACACACACAAAAAGAGCAGATCCTTGACTTATATAACTGTAACCAGACCTCTGTACATCACTATTATAATAACAATAAAAATATCAATTTAACAAAAAGAGCAGAAAGGACAAAACATAACAACAGACCAACAGGCTTTATTTGGGAGGAAAGTTCAGGAAGGAGGAATAAGTGTCCTTCAGCTGGAGGGGAAATGGTGCACCTTCCTTACAACTAGGATTCCTTTAAATATGAGGCAGAAAAAGTGAGGTCAGGGAATGGGGGCAGATAGAAGTGGGAGGAGATGGTGGTGGGAGAGTAATCTTATTTTGACTGAGGTGTTTCCAGGTTTCAACAGCATCTGTGTCAGGGGTGTCAGCACCAGATGTGGCCTTGGCCTCAGGCTCTCTTCCAAGACCACTGGTTGTGTGTGTTGGTGTGGGGAGGAGAAGGGAGCTGATTCAGGGGCAGCAGCTTCAAGGACTGCTCTAAGATATGGCTGTCAGGGAGAAAAGAGAGTCATTGTCCATTAGCTATCCCATAGCTTAAAGCTGGCACTCTACCATTTGAGCCACACCTCTTCCTCTAGCTTTCTGCTGGTTAATTGGAGATAAGAGTCTCAGAGACAACTGCCTGGACTGGTTTTGAACTGGGATCCTCAGATCGCAGCCTCCTGAATAACGAGGATTACAAGTGTGAGCCGTGGGTACCTCTCCAGGTTTTTTTTTTTTTTTTTTTTTTTGAGACAGAATCTCACTATGAATCTCACTGGAATTGTAGATGTATGCTACCACATCCATAGCTTTTTTTTTTTTTTTTTTGCCAGTTGTGGGGCTTGAACTTAGGGCCTGGGCACTGTCCCTAAGCTTCTTTTGTTCAAGGCTAGC
>NW_012268896.1:3942-6617 GCF_000151885.1 Dipodomys ordii
AGGTCCTGGGTTTGATTCCTCAGCACCACATAAGCAGAAAAAGCCAGAAGTGGTGCTGTGGCTCAAGTGGTAGAGTGCTAGCCTTGAACTGAAAAGCTGAGGGACAGTGCTCAGGCCCAGATAGAGGCCCCACATGACCAAAAAAAAAAAAAAGAAAAGTGTTGTTTAGAGGAGTTACTATTTCAATTTCACAAGTCAGTATATTTCTTTCATGTGACTACATTTATTTTATTTATTTATTTATTTTTGGACAATATCACCCTTTCCTTGCTTTCCCCAGCATTCATTTTGGTTTTTGAGAATAGGTCTTACTATGTATGTATCCCAGGCCGGTCCCGAATCCACAATCCTCCTGCCTCAGCCTCCCAAGTGCATGTGCCACCACTCAAGACAAAACACAACAAAGAAAAAAAGAAAATGGCAGCCGGGCTCTGGTGGCTCACGCCTGTAATCCTAGCTACTCAGAAGGTTGAGATCTGAGGATTGCAGTTCAAAGCCAGCCTGGTCAGGAAAGTCCATGAGACTCTTATCTCCAATAAGCACTAGAAAAACAGAGCCCACGCCCTAGCTCAAGCCCCAGGACTGACATAGAAAAATGAACAGAAATTGGCAGGTATGACTTCTCATTAGTATGGTAGTCTTGGTAAGGCTGCTCTGGACAGCCTCTTTTATTCAGCTATAAGGCTGCGGACTACAAGCCCCAGCATGCCTCAGTCACCCCAGCTAACCACGCCTCGCCCCCTCCCTTGGGGGTGGAGCTGGTCTAGAGGGCGGGGCCCAGGGGCAGCTAGGCCCCAGGCACAGCCTGGGGAAATGAAATACCCCAGGCTCTCAGTAGAGCCCAAAGCGCAGGCGCGACAGGTCGGGTAGCAGCTGCATTGAGTAGCAGCCGTTTTGGCAGCGGTGTCCGCCACAGGTGTAGACAGGTGGGTGCATCAAGTGGGGCTTGAGAGGGAATGTGCCCCTGGCCCTCCTGCGAGATGTGTGTCCGAGCTTGGGGAGGGGAGGTAAGAGACCAGAGAAGCAGATGCGAGGCCCGATCTTCCACTGCAGGTGTGCCAGCTCTCGTGACGCAGCAACAGGTGTGAGCAGGTGGGGGAGGGGCAAAGGCATCTACTGGCAAATGAGCCATCTTCAGGAGCAGAAAGCCCCTGGAGTCCCATCCAAGCTCCGTCACCCACATGGACCATCTGTGAAATGGGAGTAATGATGATCCCCTCCTCAAAGCTGTGGTGGGGATACAGGGAGAAGGCGCAGTCTATGTCAGGCTTGGCTGTGTATTGGAATCACCTGGGGCTCTTTAAAGATTAGCAGTGCTTGCTTCCCATCTCCACAAATTATAATTCCTTGTTCTCATTTCTGACCTGGACAGTTTTGTGTTGTTGTTGTTGTCATCGGTTGTGGGGCTTGAACTCAGGGCCTGGATGCAGCTCCACAGTTCTGTTGCTCAAGGCTAGCACCTCTACTACTGTGACCCACAGCTCCACTCCCGGTTTTTAAGTGGTTAGTTGGGGTTAATCTCATGGACTTTCCTGCCTGGGCTGGCTTCAAACTGCTATCCTCAGAACTCAGCCTCTTGAGTAGCTAGGATTACAGCCCGGAGCCACCATCACCATCACCGGCTACTGTGTTTTCAAGGCTCTTAACTGGTATCATAGGGAGAGGCCAGGGTATGGATCTCCTCTACAGTGCCTTACTAATCAAGTGCACTTGGCCATTCCAGCCCACCCTTCCCCCATCCCCATTTCCTCATCTCTGAAACAGAAATAATGGCAAGGGAGAGTCTGAAATAATAGTTGAGAGCAGAGCAATGTACCTGGCTTGCAGTTGACCTATCCTGGCTACTTTTAAACTAGTTTTTAATGTACTTCATCAATGGTTCCTATGGGCTTCAAATGTGGAGGAAGTTTTTCCCGTCATGGAAGTTTCCTGTTTCTTTTCATGGTTCTGAGCTCAACATGGTTCGTTTCAACATTTCTTTTGCTAGCATTTTAGGAGTTTTCAGAATTCCTTATTCCAACCTCGATCTCTTCTGTCCTATAGACTTTTAGGATCTCGAGACAGGCCAGGCCAGAGGGGCAAGGGCTGGCCAGGCTTCTGAAAGTCAGACTGGGCATCTGGGCTCCTGAGCCCCACCCCCACTGCCGCAGCGCTGCCCTGGCTGACCTCACAGGACAGTGCTCCCATTCTCTAGCTGCAGCAAGCCTGGGGAGGAGATGGAGGCCGCCTGGCTCATGCTTGTTTACTAACCCAGCCTCAGTCTCCTGGGTGGCTCCCCAAGGAGCACAGGACTAGGGGCTTCTCTTCAGGGAGCTGCTCTGCTAAGTCTGTGAGTCATTGCTCCTCTGACAGGTCCCGCCCGACGACTCCACCCTGGAAAGTCCTTTTGAAGAAATGGCCCTGGTGAGGGGCGGCTGGCTGTGGAGACAGAGTGAGTGATCCTGGGACCAAGTCCTTGTGTGTCCTGTACCTTGTTCTGGGGCAGCGGTGAGGGAAGTGGGGGTGAATCCTTCCTCCTTCAGACTGGAGGATCTTCTTCTGTGCTCTACTCTGTCCTCTTCTCTCTCTTTTTTTTTTTTTGGTCCAGTCGTGGGGCCTGAACTCTGGGCCTGGGCGCTGTCCCTCAGCTCTTCAGCTCAAGGCTAGCGCTCTACCACTTGAGCCACAGCGCCACT
>NW_012268897.1:0-2687 GCF_000151885.1 Dipodomys ordii
AAAAAAAAAAGCCGGAAGTGGCGCTGTGGCTCAAGTGATAGAGCACTAGCCTTGAGCTGAAGAGCTGAGGGACAGCGCCCAGGCCCAGAGTTCAGGCCCCATGACCGGAACCCCCCCCCAAAAAAAAGACAAAAAGAAGGGTTGGATATTTAGCTCAGTGGAAGAGCACTTGCTTAGCAAGTGCAAGGCCCTGAGTTTAGTCCTCAGCTCTGTAAAGAAAAATAAAAATAAATCAAATTAAAAACTTGATGGAAAGCATCACCAAAAGTTAGACCAGATAGAATATGAAAGATTTGAGACAAGGTTGAGGGATTACTAGTCAGAGCAATAAAGCAATCATGACAATATTCAAGATCTTTGGAACATAATTAAGAGATCAAACCTAGGAACTGGTGATGTAAAAGAAGAAACTGAGATATGGACTAATGGCATTGAAAACTTATTCAGTGAGAGTATAGCAGAAAATTTCTGAAACCTAGGAAAAAAACAGATGCTGGGAAGATGGCTCAGTGGTAGAGTGCTTGCCTTGCATGCATGAGGCCCTGGGCTCGATTCCTCAGCGCCACATAAGCAAAATGAAAAAAGCCGGAAATGGCGTTGTGGCTCAAGTGGTAAAGCACTAGCTTTGAGCTGAAGAGCTGAGGGACAGCACCCAGGCCCAGAGTTCAGGCCCCATGACCGGACCCCCCCCAAAAAAAATAGATGCTTAGGAACAGGACACATTTACATTCCTAAATAGGCATGACATGATAGCAAAGAACCTTTCCATGTCGTATAATAGTTAAAATGCCAATACAACAGAACGAAGAAAGACTATCAAGAGCTGTAGGAGAAAAGTGCCACATGGCTTACAAAGACAAACTTACCAGGACAACATCACACCTCTTGGTAGAAACCCTGAAGGCCAGGACAGCATGAGCTGATGTATTTTAAATTCCAAAACAGTAGCAAGATTACTATGTTTAGCAAAGTTATTCTTTAAAATCAAAAGAAAGGGCTGGGAAGGTGGCTCAGTGGTAGAGTGCTTGCCTTGCATGCATGAGGCCCTGGGTTTGACTTCTCAGCACCACCTAAGCAGAAAAAGCCAGAAGTGGTGCTGTGGCTCAAGTGGTAGAGTGCTAGCCTTGAGCTGAAGAGCTGAGAGACAGCGCCCAGGGGCAGAGTTCAGGCCCCACGACTGAAAAAAAATAAATAAAATCAAGAGAAAAAACAAAATCTTTTCATATTAAGTATAAGCTAAAAGCAATTTATCAACAGCAAGCCAGAATTACAGAATTAAATTAAAAAGAAGTATATGCACAATCATGATCTCTCAGGAAAGCAAAATGTCACTAGGAAAATTGATATACTAATGAGAATTAGGAAACAATCAAGCACTATTAACTCAGAAAACCAGTAAGCCATTAAGCTGGAAGGGGAACATTATTACATACCTTCCGATAATTATCCTAAATATAAATGATATTATTTTCCAACTAAAAAATATAGACTGGGGGCTAGGAAGGTGGCTCAGTGGTAGAGCGCTTGCCTTGCATGCATGAGGCCCTGGATTCGATTCCTTAGCACCACATAAGAAAAAAGAAAAAAGCCGGAAGTGGCGCTGTGGCTCAAGTGGTAGAGTGCTAACCTTGAGCTGAAGAGTTGAGGCCCTACAACCAGACCCAAAAAAAAAAAATAATAATGTAGACTGGCTTGATGAATTAACAAGATATGACTGTTTGCTGTCTGCAAGAAATTCACCTCAGGGCTAGGGGCAAACTTAAATAGATAAGCCCCTATTTAACATGGCCTGGGTTCAATTCCCTGTACTACAAATAAAAATGTTTAAAGTGAACAAGAAACTCATCTCAGAGATAAACATACACATAGACTGAAAGGAAGTAAAAGAAGGAAAATGATTCTCTTGTTTTTACCAACACCTAAGCTTTCCAAATATGCTTCTGTCTCTTGGTCCAGATTCACTCTGCCTCTCTTTGGAGCACTGAACTTCAGGCCTTTTCTGATTGGGTCAGTGTGGGACAGAACTGTAGAAGGGGTCATTGTAAACTTTGTCATACTGCTCATTCATAAGTATTTGATGCATTCTATGTCCTGGAGGATTTGAGGATTCTATAATTCAGATTTTGTGTTTTTGTTTTTCTGGTACAAGCTTAGAATCTAGTTTTCTTATTTCTGCTAAATAAGTTATTGCTAGCCCATCTGCTTTCTACCTTTTAATATTTTTATTTCTCTTCCTTTGTTTTTCTGGCTCGTGTGTGTGTGTGTGTTCCAGTTTGGGGGCTTGAACTCAGAATCTGGATGCTGTCCCTGAGCTTTTTTGTGCTCAAAGCTAGTGTTCTACCACTTTGAGCCATAGCTCCATTTCCACCTTTTTAGTAGTTAGTTGAAGAAAAGGGTCTCACAGACTTTTCTGCCTCTACTGGCTTTGAATTTCAATCCTCAGATCTTACCTTTCTTAGTAGCCAGCATTACAGGTGTGACCCACCAGCACTGGACCCAATATCTCTTTTTAAAAATCTTTTTTTTTCCACCGGGCATCGATGGCTAATGCCTGTAATCCTAGCTACTCAGGAGGCTGAGATCTGAGGATCACGGTTCAAAGCCAGCCCAGACAGGAAAGTCCATGAGACTCTTACCTCCAATAAACCACCAGAAAATCAGAAGTGGTGCTGTGGCTCAAGAGGTAG
>NW_012268897.1:5057-5764 GCF_000151885.1 Dipodomys ordii
TGCTACTTCCGGCTTATGTGGTGCTGAGGAATCAAACCCAGGGCCTCATGCATGCAAGGCAAGTATTTGACCACTGAACCACCTTCCCAGCCTTAGGCTGGTTTTATTTTGGGACTTTTGTTTGTTTGGTTGGTTGGTCATGGGGCTTGAACTCTGGGCCTGGGTGCTGTCCCTCAGCTCTTCAGCTCAAGGCAAGCTCTCTACCACTTGAGCCACAGCGCCACTTGAGACTATATTTAATATTTAAACTTTTAATAATTTTATATCATAGTGTTAAATTATGGGATACCAAAAGATTAAACATTACTTAAGGATATTATCTCTTCTTCCAGTGTAGGACTTAGTGCATTTTCAGTTGTGAGTAGATAGTTATATCATATTGGGTAAAATTATGATCTTGCTATTGTCTTTATTTGAAGATTTCAATAGGGGCCAAGTTAAGAGGAGTGGTTAACTTATTGATAAACATTATTCTGGGTGTATCTGTGAGGGTGTTTTTGGATGAGAGTAACATTTAATTGTTAGCTTAAGTAAAGCAGATTGCCCTGCCCAATGTAGGCAAGTCTCAGCTAACCATTGAAGATCTGAAAAGAAAACAGAAGGCTGAGTAAGAGGAAATAACTCCTGCTTGATTGCTTATACAAGCTGCTACACTGGTTTTTTTCTTACCTTAGAAATATTGGGTCTTTTTTTTTTTTTTTTTTTTT
>NW_012268898.1:0-1209 GCF_000151885.1 Dipodomys ordii
CCCTGGGTTCGATTCCTCAGCACCACATAAGAAAAAAGCCAGAAGTGGTGCTGTGGCTCAAGTGGTAGAGCGCTAGCCTTGAGCTGAAGAGCTGAGAGACAGCATCCAGACCCAGAGTTCAGGCCCCACGACCGGACCCCCCCAAAAAAAAGAGAGAGAGAGAGACCAGTCTAGGTCGGCTCTGGGGACCAGCAGGGGCCAAAAAGCAGCCCTGCCTCACCCACAGTTTCCAATCTGGCAAGGAGAAATAAGGAATGTAGAACACAAGAGACCTATGGAGTCATAAAGCCAAGATGGGAGAGCAAAGCACGGCGGAGAGAGTGTGAGGTGGAGTCTAGACAGCCTGGTTCGAGAAGGGCTGGAGGATAGACGGATCTGTGAGCAGAACCTGGATGACACAAGAAAGCAAGCTGTACTGATTTCTGGGTTAAGAGTGCTTCGATGGTTGTGCAAAGGCCCTGTGGTTAGTTCAAGCCCACAATCCTGCAGCATGAGTACTGTTTACTGAGTCATAAGGGATGTACAAGTCCCTATGTGGCACTCTGAACTTCTTCAGTATAGAAAAAGACCCTTTCGTGATTAAGAACAGCTTGTGTGTACTTGGTGCTCTGTGGTCTTAGGGTGAGTTTGAAGCCATAGGAATCACACAGCCGGTCTCCCATAGCCTGCTGAGGGGTACAGTTTTCCTTTCCAAGGTGAATGAGTGACTTGGCCCAAAGTGACTCAGGAAGAGGGTCGCACAGTCAGGCTGCCCTGGCCGCTCTGAGAACAGACTGGTCTTTGAGGGCAAGCCAATCTCCTGGCCTGATTTCTCTTCCCTCTTCAAAGCCAGGGTGCACAGGCTGAGAATGCCTGACCCTCTGAACCCCACGATGCTTTGGCTGTTGTTGCCAAAGGCTGCAGCCAAGGGGGACTTCCCCCGAGGACGAGCAGTGGGCCGCCATTGGGGAAATGGAGGCGACTCTTGGCATCAAACAAATGGAAACTAAGGAAGGAGAACACAGCCTGCCCAGGTTCCTAGAAGAGATAAAGAGATGGCACTCGTTCATGACAGTTCTTATCATCATCCTCCCTGGAAAAGCATGATTCAGGTGCCCGGGCATGCCCAGTGCAGCCACAGCCGTGTGCTTACGTGCGGGTATGTGTGTGAGAAAGAGAGAGAGAGAGAGAGAGAGAGAGAGAGAGAGAGAGAGAGAGAGAGAGAGAGAG
>NW_012268898.1:7479-11261 GCF_000151885.1 Dipodomys ordii
TCTCTCCTGCCCGGGCTGGCTTTGAACCGCGATCCTCAGATCTCAGCCTCCTGAGTAGCTAGGATTACAGGCATGAGCCACCAGCGCCCGGCTTATCATACCTTTCTTATACTCAGCCATCTGTAATTTTAATGTTTTAAAATTTTTTTAATTTAGTTGAGTACTAGTGGCTCACGCCTATAATCCTAGCTACTCAGGAGGCTGAGATCTGAGGATCATGATTCAAAGCCAGCCTAGGCAGGAAAGTCCGTGAGACTCTTATCTCCAAAAAAGCATCAGAAAACTGGAAATGGTGCTGTGGCTCAAGTGGTAGAGTGTTCACCTTGAGCTGAAAACTCAGGGACAGTGTCCAGGCCCAGAGTTCAAGCCCCATGATCAATCAAATAAAAAAAAACTTATATTTTAAAATGTTGTTTAAATGTTCATATTTTCTTTAGTTAACATTGTATAAATTGGACTTATGAATGGGGTCCAGTGCCATATTTAAGCATAAGCCCACACCATGTGCTAATCAAATTCAGCTCCTCTGTATTCCCCCCCAAAGTGCTACTTAAATTCCATTAGACAGTCATAGATCTTTAATATGATCTGGGTTCACTTCACTTTCTGTCTCTGTCTTTGCCTTTCTTCCTTCTTTCCTTTGTTCAATCTCTCTCTCTCTGCCCCTCCCCCACTAGGGATTGAACAGGATGCATGCTAGGTACCTTGTCTATCACTGGGCTCTCCTTCCAGACCTCCTCTTCCCATTTTTCAGTTCAGTAAATAGGTATGAATGACAGCAAGAGGGAACATGTACGTCTGCTATGTGCTGAGCATAGAGCACGTGGCCTGCTCTGGGAAAGTGGTCACCTTGTTGCTACATTGCCTTTTGTCAAATCACTTGAAGTTATGAGAAGGTTGATGTCTGGTTAATTGAGATTTTTCTATAATATTCCAGCTGATAACAGCCCCCATAACTTAGAGCTAGTGATAATGATAGGGTTGTCTTAGCCACTTCTATATTGATCCCCGACTATCCCAGTTCCATTCTGTGCCTTCCAAAGTATAAATCTGGTTAAAAAAAAACTTAACACAGCAGGAGACATTTTTCAGATTTCCTCATTTACTAAAGTAAGTGTTGTAAAGAGTTATCTGGCTGGCCAGTATTTCATTAGGAATTTCAGTATTAACAAGCAAGAACCAACCCAATTACTAAAGCAGGGAGAATTCTAGGTGGGGGGGACTAGAATTGACATCAGAAAGGGAAAGACTTGAGACTTTGCCCCGAGCCCAGAGAATTACTACAGGCCATTAAATTCCTTCCATTTGGGCTATAATTGGCTTTCTCTCTGGTGTAACTTTTTCTGAGTCTCCTCTAACCATCCAATCAAGGGTGAGCTGTGAAATATAGCAGTGTAAGACTAGTGGGTTCCATGTGTAAGTAGCTCAGAAACAGTAGCTGCACCAGCCATCACCTGATTAGCACTGGAGAGGCTCTGGGCTACAGGAGGCTTTAAGGACATAACACACACACACACACACACACACACACACACACACTCACTCACACACCCCTAGGTTGCAAGTCAGCTTCAGGATTGTATTCCATGAATATACATCCATTCATTCATCCATCCATGCATTCCAGCTGTACTGGGGATCTACCAGTGTAGATTCAGCAATACAAAGTCAGACATAGTCCCTGTTCTGTTGCTTATCCTTCCACAGGATAAAGCGATCATCCTGGCCCATGGTCTAGGGTCATGAAAAATAAATCCTACAACTAAAAATGCTATCAAAGCGCTTTTCAGCATGGTGGATTGTGGAATCACGTCATCTTTGTAAATGGAATTGGTCTTTGTGAAAGGTGAAACTAAATTCCTTCCCAAGTTCCAAAGTCACTGATTGTCTCCATGAAAATAAAAATCTCTGGGGCTGGGAAGTTGGCTCAGTGGTAGAGAGCTTGCCTTGCATGCATGAGGCCCTGGGTTCAATTCCTCAGCACCACATAAGCAGGAAAAAAAAGCCGTAAGTGGTGCTGTGGCTCAAGTGGTAGAGCGCTAGCCTTGAGGTAAAGAGCTGAGGGACAGTGCCCAGGCCCAGAGTCAGGCCCATGACCGGACCCCAAAAAAAAGAAAAGAAAAGAAAAGAAAAATCTCTCCCTGCTCACCACCCATGGTTTTCATTAACCACCCAAATCTCCCTAAGCCTGTTGGGATACATATGGTCACCACCTTAGACTTCCCTGGAAGACCATAATTCCACCAGAAGGCCCTAATGGTGAGAGACGGGGCAGACCTGGGAGGGAGGCCTAGGGTGTGCTCTCCACAGAGAGGGGGCAAATCTTCACTGAGCATTGACTTGCTTCCTGAGGCCTTTCATCCATCATCGCTCAATTCTCCCAACTAATCTGCAAATGAGTATTTCCCCCTGTTTTACCATTGGAGGAAAGAGGATTTAAAGAGCAGGCCTCTCTAAGGCCACAAACTAACGAGTTGAAGTCAGAATATTTGTAAGCTTCAATCCATCTGGCTGGCCTGTGGGCAAAAACTAGCTCTGCACTCTTTCTCTCAGTGTCTCTGGGTGGCCACAGGGCCTCTATCTTCCCATATGATGTCAGGGGAAGAGAGGAGAGAGGCAGATGAGCTGCTGATGGTTTAGAGATGGGGGACTGTAAAACCCAAACGAGCATTATTTCCCATGTCTCTTTTTATTCCTTTCAAATTTATTCACTTGATAAGGTAATAAGAAAATACAAATGACCCAGAAGCCTTTGCATCCTTGGGTTCCCAGGTAGCAACAATATCTTCCATCATTGTGCTGGAAGGATAAATTAAGTATTAACTTACAAAGTTAATCTGTTCTCATGTCAAGAATAATGTCAACTTTGATAAAGCTTTGCTCACCAGGAAGATTGCTTTCAAAATGACCCATTCTGACTCAATGAATAGTTGAACGATTGATTTTCTGACAGGGACATGAACAAATGAAAGACATGACCTCCATTCATTGGCAAGGAACTCTCCTTCTCCTTGAGAGTTTTTATTTCACCTTAGGTTGCCCAGTGACTGGTTTGATGGGGGAAATTCCACCATTGATCCTCTTACTTCCTGATGGGTCAGAGACCTATAGCTTTTCAGATGAATGCTATTTATTTAATGCAAAAATAGGCACCAACTCCCTACCAAGGGTAACAAGGGCAAAGATGTCCAACCTATGCCAGCATGTGACTTTGTCCCCTGCAGAACTTAAGGTTTGGTAGGACCTCTGATGCACACAATCTGTGTTCTAGAAATCTAGAGAAGGCCTTTAACTTCACACTGAGTACCAGGGATTTTTTCCAAAAACAAACAAACTTGCACAAGAAGTACAAAATCCAGCAGAAAACAGAGAGCATGGCGCACTCAGGGTACTGCATGCATCCAAGCAACATTTAGGCAGAAGTTTGCCAAAAGCAAAAAAAATTACTAGTCAGATGTTTTCCATCTATGTATAGAAACAGGATGAAGGTCTATGTATAAAAACACAATAGAAACCCATGGAGCTCATCTACTAACAAGTATGTTTGATTCGACTGGGGATTAAAATTCTGCAGGAACCACAGTTATCAGAAAATGTCATTGCTTTCTGAAATATCAAACAGCCCTCAGATAAGTTCCCAACCTACCAGAGTAGACTCAGCAATCAATTCATTTAGTATTGGCTTTTCTGGAAGCTTCAGTGGACTGTGTATATTAAAATTGTACCAAAAGTACTTTTCAGGTTAATATGTGCTTTTCTTTTCCTTTTTTTTTTTTTTTTTT
>NW_012268899.1:0-1987 GCF_000151885.1 Dipodomys ordii
TGGTAGAGCACTAGCCTTGAGCTGAAGAGCTGAGGGACAGCGCCCAGGCCCAGAGTTCAGGCCCCATGACCGGACCCAAAAAAAAAAAAAAAAAGGTTTCTGGATTAAACCTAAAGGGTTTTGACATAGATAAACCAGGGGTTGTCTGCTTAGACAACTGGCTCCACTACACTGCTGCTGCCCATTTGCTGCTTGAAGTTAGCAGTCATCAGTGTCACTGCGTCACCAGCATACCCTCACTGCCAACTCTGCTTAACCACTCATTTCCAGACCCAGCCTTTAGCCAGGGACAAGCTTTTACACCAGAGTGTAGCCATGTGTGTGACTGGTGATACAGGTGCAGGAAACAGGAGCATGTTTTTTCTGTTTGTTTCTTGAAATAGGCTCTCATTATATGGCCCAGGTTGTCCTTGAACTCTCAACCCTTCTTTTCTACCTTCCAAGTGCTGGGATTACCAGTCATCTATCAGTCCTAGATGTTTGACAGGCAGCAGCATTTCCCCCATATCAGTCTTGTTCTCTGCCCCACATTGAAGGGACATGACAGTTTCAAGTGAGGGTGTCTTTTCCTCTGCTTTTTCTTCCAGGTACAACAGACTAGCAAGAGAATGGACACAGAAATATGCTATGTAAGTGCCTTGAAGGATGTATGGGAGACTTTGTCCAAAGTAGCTCACCAGGCACAGCGGTCTTCTTGTGAAGACCTGTGAAGACCGCCTGCGGAGGTGTTGGCTGGGCTGCTCACAGCATCATCTGTTCTTCCCACATGTGTTGGCCAACCCATTTTCTGGCTGCAGCGCGTTGGTGCCACTCTCAGCCATTGTGGCTTTGACAATATCATGTCTTTAATGCCAAATCAACAGCCATCATTATTATTTCCTGTAGCCTCCTGGTTACACTGGAATTGGTCTTTCTGCCCCAGCTCTGCTCATCTCTGAAGGACCAGGCCCTAGGCACCTACCCTCTCTGGCTCAAGTAGTATGGCTGCTCACTCTGGCACCACACAGGGGCCCATCCTGGCCCCTCACCACGTACCCTTTGCCTTTAGAACTCAGTGCTGTCCTGGGCTTTCCTTATATCCTGTCTGCCACAGAACCAGGTCCTGAGGAGTCTGAATACATCCTGGAGGCTCCTGAAAGTTGGAACACTCCTGGAAAGCAGAGGCCTCATTCTGCACTCCTGCTGTCCTCTATCCTCTGCAGCACTGCATACTGCACTTCTCACCTCACGCCAAGAAACAGCCAGTGGCAAATTTCAGGATATAAAGCACAGAACATCTCAGGAGAGATGACTTCTTTTTCTGAAGCAAGAGCAAAGTTATGGAGCCTGGAGAGATTTGGGTTCTGCTTTTCTATAAGAGGTTTCTCCCAACCCCACCTCCTCCCACCAGGAGCCTACTTGAAATCCAAGTAGAAGCCATTCACAGACCAGAATGCAAGGGACTAAATGTAAATAAAAATGCAATCTCCCCATAACTCTAAATGATAACATATAAGTCTCCTGTTTTCTTTCAGGCAGAGTAGAAATAGAAACCTGAATTCTTCAGAACCTGTTGGAATGCCTAGCTTCCTCATGTGGCTTTCTGTTTGTTGTGGGAAGAGGTGTTGGTGCCATTCTTGGGTCTTGAATTGAGGTTTCGGGGGCAGTCTTTGAGCTTTTCTGCTCAAGGTTAGCCACAAATCTACTTCTGGGTTTTGATAGTTAATTGGAGAGAAGAATCTCATGGACTTTCCTGCCCAGTCTGGCTTCAAACCATGATCCTCAGGTCTCAGCCTTGTGAATAGCTAGGATTATAGGCATGAGCCACCAGTGCCTGGCTCATTTGGCTTTCTAAGGAGAAGGTTTGCTCTCAGAACTGAGAGCTTTAAGATTAGGGTATCTAGGAAAAGGGATTTCTTCTTTTTTGTTTTTTTGTTTTTGGGTCCGATTGTGGGGCCTGAACTCTGGGCCTGGGCGCTGTCCCTCAGCTCTTCAGCTCAAGGCTAGC
>NW_012268899.1:4562-6547 GCF_000151885.1 Dipodomys ordii
CACTTTGAGCCATTATGCCACAGTGCCACTTCCAATTTCTGGTGGTTAATTGGAAATAAGAATCTCATGGACTTTCCTGCCCAGGCTGGCTTTGACCTGAACTCTTCAGATTTCATCCTCCTGAATAATTAGGATTGCAGGTGTGAGCCACCCAGCTTTTAACTGCAATCCTCAGATCTCAATCTCCTGAGTAGCTAGGATTACAGGCATGAGCCACCAGCACCATCCTGTGTTTATGTTTTTATCACAGCTGGAATGATACAGGTGCTACACCATGCTTGCTTTTTTTTTTTTAATTAAGGGGGGGATGTCCTTGCTAATTCTTTGTCCAGGCTGGCCTTGCACCTCCCAATCTGAGCCTCTGGAGTAGCTAGACGTGCAGAGGTGTGTCACCACACCCAGCGTGAAGCTGAGATACTGATCTTTCCTTCAGAAAGACCCAGGAGTTCCAAGAACATAGAATAGGAACAGAATCTCGTAGCAAAGGATAAAAAATGCCAGAATGCAAATTTCTACCAAGTCTGGTAGTTCATAATAGATTAATATCCTAATAACAGAATTCTCACACCACCTCACTGAAGTTGTTCAAGGATGGCCAGATTTCTTTCTCTGAAGTTCAGAAAAAAATCTCCCTCAGTGTCAGAGGAGGTACTTAACCTTCCTCATCTACAGAATTGCTGTCCTGAGGTTTGTCCCTCATACCTAGAGGCAAAAAAAGACCACTCACTTAAGCATGGAGCCCTGTCTCTCATTTCCTCTTATGGCTGACTCCTCTGACTAGTAGCCGCTGACATTACAAAAATAGCAATGTCAAGTAGGTAGGAGCAGCAAGTCCATCTTGGGCAGCATTCCTTCCAGAGAACTGCTCCTTTACCTGCTGTCCACCTCCTTATCACTTCTTGAAACCAGTTTTTTGGCTTTGCTGAGCCTGTCACCTAGCACTCCTGTTGACAGACTTTATTTAAAGCAAAAAGCTAAACAGAACTTAAAAAAATTAAATCAGGCAGTGGCTTCTTTGATTTTCCAAAATGAAAACTTCCTCTTCCCCTCTCCACTTCTCCCAGACCCTCACCTTCCAGACAGGTAATATCAATAGCACCCTGCTGCATGTCACAGGGCACCCCTTGAGGATGGGCCTGGCCAGTGTCCATGTTGGAGGGCAAAGCAAAGTTGCCCACTGTCTCTTACCCACCTGTCCTCTATTCCATCCATAGTCGCTCCAATGGCTAGTTATGCATGGAGGATTGTAATTGCTAGCTGCTCATTGTAATAATTTTATAGTTTAATTAAGTGGCTTTCATGTCATACCCCTAACATATTCCTGGAGCACTTCCTTCCAGATTTTATGTAATTGCCACATCCTAACTCTCACTCTTTGCTTCATTTTCTCAGAATTTCATGAACTGTCCAGCTCAAACAGGTTCCTAGTTGAAAGGCCTGAATTCACTTTAAAAAGCCCTGATTTGAGGCTGGGAAGGTGGTGCAGTGGTAGAGTGCTTGCCTTGCATGCATGAGGGAAGCCCTGGGTTCAATTCCTCAGCACCACATAAGCAGAAAAAGCTGGAAGGTGCTGTGGCTCAAGTGGTAGAGTGCTAGCCTTGAGCTGAAGAGCTGGGGGACAGCGCCAGGCCCAGAATTCAGGCCTCATGATCGCCACCCCCCCAAAAAAAAGCCCTGATTTCAAAAAAAAAACTTTAGTACCACCACTACAAAAAAAAAAAGTAGTATACTCAGTTAGTTGACATAAGAAAGTAGTGTATCCATCTGAAAAGAAAATACAAATGCTGTCCATAGGTGAGGATTCTTATTGGTTTACAACTTCTGCACTCTTTACAAAAAGCCCTTGATGGCTGGGAAGGTGGCTCAGTGGTAGAGCACTTGTCTTGCATGCATGAGGCCCTGGGTTCTATTTCTCAGCACCACATAAGCAAAAAGAAAAAAGTCGGAAGTGGCGCTGTGGCTCAAGTGGTAGAGCGCTAGCCTTG
>NW_012268900.1:0-1048 GCF_000151885.1 Dipodomys ordii
TTGTGGGCCTGAACTCTGGGCCTGGGCGCTGTCCCTCAGCTCTTCAGCTCATGGCTAGCACCCTACCACTTGAGCCACAGCGCCACTTCCAGCTTTTTTATGGTGGTGCTGAGGAATCGAACCCAGGGCCTCATGCATGCGAGGCAAGCACTCTACCACTGAGCCACCTTCCCAGCCCCTTGTTTGTTTTTTCTTTTTGGCCAGTCCTGGGGCTTGAACTCAGGGCCTGAGCACTGTCCCTGAGCTTCTTTCAATCAAGGATAGCACTCTACCACTTGAGCCATAGTGTCACTTCCAAATTTTTCTGTTTATGTGGTACTGAGGAATTAGACCAAGGGCTTCATGCATGCTAAGCAAGCCTGTACCACTAAGCCACATTCCCAGAGGGCAAGAGTTTTTTGAGGGAAAGGTAGGGAAAGGGTCTCAGTATGGAGCCTAGGGTAGCCTTAAACTTCCCCTTACATCAGCCGCATTAGTGCTGTGACTACAGGTGGACATCGCCACTGCTTGCCTGCCTTCTCTTCCCTTTTCATTAAATCAGTCATTAAGACATTAAGGCTGACTTACTATTGTCAAAAGATCACTCTAGCTTCTTCTATGTGGCAAATACAAGGCAAGGATAGAATGCAACCATTCAGGTAGTTTGCCTGGGTTAGGCTAAAGTGGTAGCAGCAAAAATAGGATAAATAGTCCGTGTCTGGATCTCTTGCAGCTAGAGCCAGCAAGATTTGCTAATAGGTTGGTCATGATATAAGAGAGAGCAAAGGATGACACCAAGAAAGATTAGCCTGAGTAATTGGGAAGATAGAGTTGCCATCAATGGAGAGGAAAAGCTCTGGTAGATTTAAGGGAAAGACCAAGAGTTCTCTTTTGGGTACATCGAACATTTCTATAAACATCCAAATGTGAGCAATTTCATATTTAATTTGGATATAGAGTTTAGAAAGTATACGTTTTTGGGGTTTATTTTGGTCCAGTTGTGGGGCCTGAACTCTGGGCCTGGCCGCTGTCCCTCAGCTCTTCAGCTCAAGGCTAGCGCTCTACCACT
>NW_012268900.1:3063-5307 GCF_000151885.1 Dipodomys ordii
CCACGACCGACAAAAAAAAAAAATCTCTATTCTAACAAAACTGGTATGAATATGAAAAAGCTGTTGTACTTCAGGGGAAAGAAAGATGAGGGCTTCCTTAGAGTTCAGCTTCAAGGGAAGGGTCTTGAGCTTTGTGCTGTGATACCATGGCCTAAGGGTCAGTGGGAATCAACTGCTTTATACAGATGTAGCTTTCATTTAGTCAAGAAATGATGACTCCTGGAGTACTCTGTCTGTGCTAATCTCTTGTGTCCAAAAAATGTACCATATTACATAGACATGACTAGCTCTTCAGGAATGAAGAGCACCAGTAGGAATGTGTTGAGTTTCCATTGAGAGAGAGAGAGAGAGAGAGAGTGTGTGTGTGTGTGTGTGTGTGTACATACATACACACACACCCATCATGGGGCTTGAACTCCAGGCTTAAGTACTGTCCCTGAGCTTTTTGCTCAAGGCTTAGCTCTTTACCATTTGAGCCACAGCTCTACTTCCAGTTTTTTCTGTCCAAGCTAGGTTTGAACCATGATCCTCAGATCTCAGCCTCCTGAGTAGCTAGGATTATAGGCATGAACCACCGGTACCTGGTTAAGAAGATGTTATCTTGATGGGTGATGGGTTTGCACTGAATTGGAAGGAAGATGAACCACATGCAAGAAGGTACACAGGCAGCCACAGCCCAGTTGTTTCTAGGACACTGGTTAGCCGTTTGATTTTGATGGATGAGGTAGGCTAAAAATATGTGGGGTGGTGGGGCATCAATGACTCACATCTGTAATCATGGCTACCCAGGAGGTTGAGATCTGCAGTAAAAAGCCAGCTCAGGCAAAAAAGTCCACAAGACTTGTCTCCAGTTAATCACCATAAACCCAGAAGTGGTAGTGTTGAACAAAAGAGCTCAGGGACAGCATCCATGCCCTGAGTTTGAGCCCCAGGACTCAGTACACGGTCAGACATACATACAAAGGTGGGGTGGATTTCCAAGGAATTTCCAAGGACCTTTAAGAGCCAAGCAAAAGAAAGTGCCTCCCTGTTTACTGTGAAATGAAATGGAGTGCCAACAGTGCTTTTATGTAGAAGAGAGGCAAAACAATACCAAAGATGACGGATCAAGACCTCAGAGGAATCAACAACAATTGTGAGGGAGTGGCAGTAAGACAAGCAAGAGGCTATAGGAACATCTTCACTCACATCATATACCTGGAGGGAGAAGTATAAGTGGAAGTGTGTGGGAGAGAAGAGGAAGGATGGAGGGACAAGTAATATAGATAGGGTTGGCCAGGTAGGTGGAGAGAGAATGAATAGATGAGAAGTTGTCTAGCAGAACTGTAGAAATTAGCTAAAAGCATCCAGGCGCAGGTGGCTGTGGGTTTGATTCCTCAGGACTACATAAACAGAAGAAGCCAGAAGTGGCACTGTGGCTCAAGTGATAGAGTGCTAGCCTTGAACAGAAAAGCTCAGGGCCAGGCGCTGGTGGCTCACGCCTGTAATCCTAGCTACTCAGGAGGCTGAAATTTGAGGATCATGGCTCAAAGCCAGCCCGGGCAGAAACATCCAACATCTGTGAGACTCTTATCTCCAACAAACCACTAGAAAACCGGAAGTGGCGCTGTGGCTCAAGTGGTAGAGTGCTTGTTGTGAGCTGAAGAGCACAGGGACAGTGCCAGACCAACAAAAAAGAAAAAGCAGCAGCAGCTCAGAGACAGTGCTCAGCCCCTGAGTTCAAGCCCCAGGATTGGCCAGGAAAAAAGAAAACCTAGCTAAACACAAGCTAGTTCTTTATTTTTCAAGTATGTTACAAAACAGTTAATGTTTTTTGGTATTGGGTTTTTGTTGTTTTGTTTTTTTTGTATAGACTCAAATATCCCAAATCCAAAGTGCTCCAAAATCTGAAACTTTTTCAATGGTGGCACAAGTGGAAAATACCATGGAAGTTTGTATTATGTATAAGATGATTACCATACTACCTTCAAGCTAGGTGAATTTCCTGTTTAGTTAGGCCCTCATCTCCAATATACCTTATTATCTGTAAATACATCCATCTGAAAAACCCCAAATTGCTTCTGGTCCCAAACATGTCAGATAAGCAGTATTTATTATTATTTTTTTCTGTTGTTGTTGGCCATGGATTTTTTTGTTTTTTTGGTCTGTCATGGGGCCTGAACTCTGGGCCTGGGCACTGTCCCTCAGCTCTTCAGCTCAAGGCTAGCGCTCTACCACTTGAGCCACAGCGCCACTTCCGGCTTT
>NW_012268901.1:0-1348 GCF_000151885.1 Dipodomys ordii
TTTTGCTTATGTGGTGCTGAGGAATTGAACCCAGGGCCTCAGGCATGCAAGGCAAGCTCTCTACCACTGAGCCACCTTCCCAGCCCTTTGCCAGGAATCTTAAAGTATTATATGACTTGCTCTTTATTTCCTTTGGTTTAAATATTGCCGTATCAGTGATCTTTTCTGACCCTACATAATAATGTGTCCTTCAGATGCCAGCATTTTCCATTCTCTATGTTCCCTGCAATATAGTAATCACTATCTACTACTGTGTCAATTGTTACAATCTTTCTGTTTCTCCCTATAAGATGGGAATACCAGGAAGACAGGGATTTTGATTTGTATCTTCAATTACTATGCGGTATTTGCTGAATGAATGACAATAGATTTTCAGTAACTGTCATCATTTAAATAAACATATGTACAGTTTCTTTTATTTATACCATTACTAGAGTTTTGTTTTTATCTTATTTATACTACTTACGTGTACACAGTTTTCTAAATGCTTCTGATTCCTGATAGCCATGCTTCTCAACTTGTGGTATGGGGAGTGAGAAAGTTACAGGATAAAAGAGTTAATCATTTTAATGAAGACAGTTCATTTTTCTTTCGTGACTTGGTATAAATTCTATTTCAATGTTGTTTCCAGTTTTGTTTCTTGCTGGGAACTGGTGGCTCATGCCTGTAATCCTAGCTACTCGAGGCTGAGATCTGAGAATCTCAGTTCAAAGCCAGCCCGAGCAGGAAAGTCCGTGAGACTCTTATCTCCAATAAACCACTAGAAAAACTGGAGGTGGCACTGTGGCTCAAGCGGTAGAGCGCTCGAATTGAGCTGAAGAGTGCGGGGACAACGCCCAAGCCCAGAGTTCAAGCCTCACGACTGACAAACCAATTTTGTTTCTCTCTGTGTTTTGTCAAACATGTATATGACAGAATTGTTTTCCCATTTAATCTAAACCGATAAAAACAAAGGAAGAAGTTCTCTCCCTTTTGTTTTTGAAACACGGTCTTGCTATGTTACCTAGGCTGGTCTCAAATTTACTATCTTCTGCCTCAACTCCATGAGTGTTATGATTCAGTGTGATACCCCATGAACAGCCAAGGGGGAAAATTTTTGTAAAGTAGTGAAGGACTTAAAAACTTAGTCCTTTTGAGCTGGTCTCAATGTAGTTGTTGAATGAGAATGCACAAGGTAATTTGGAACACTATGAAAAAATATCAGAGGTTGGGCTGGGAAGGTGGCTCAGTGGTAGAGTGCTTGCCTTGTATGCATGAGGCCCTGGGTTCGATTCCCCAGTACCACATAAGCAAAAAAGAAAAAAAAGCCGGAAGTGGCACTGTGGCTCAACTGGTAGAGCGCTAGCCT
>NW_012268901.1:6344-6631 GCF_000151885.1 Dipodomys ordii
ACTGGATGGCTCTGTGGTGTCGGGTCCGAAGTGAAATACCCAGTAATTTTCACCCTAGGCACCTTGAGTAGATGTTGAGTCCTTTTCCCGGGTTGTCTGTCAAGAAGAGTTGGGGGAGTACCCTGACAGGGTACTTAATGCTCCCAATCAATCATTTGTTCCGGTTAGAGTGGATCTTTTTCTCTTTTCATTTCTAGGACGTTTCACTTAGGCAAAGTGCTTTGCCACTCCCAACCCAACTTGTTCAAGTTAGATTCGCAGGTGGAGCTCTTCTGGTTTTTTTTTTT
>NW_012268902.1:0-1987 GCF_000151885.1 Dipodomys ordii
CCACTTCCGGCTTTTTGCTTATGTGGTGCTGAGGAATCGAACCCAGGGCCTCAGGCATGCAAGGCAAGCACTCTACCACTGAGCCACCTTCCCAGCCCGAGTGATTCTTTTTTTTGTGTGTAAGGCAATATTGGGGCTTGAACTCAGGTCCTGGGTGCTGTCCCTCAGCGTTTTTCTTTTTCCCCTCAAAGCTGGTGTTCTACCACTTGAGCCACAGCTCTACTTCCCACTTTGCCTTGTTAATGGGAGATAAGAGTCTCCAGGACTTTTCTGCCAGGGCTGGCTTCAAACCATGATCCTCAGATTTCAGCCTCCTGAGTAGCTAAGATGACAACGGGCACACGCCCCCAGCCCCTGGCTGAGACTCTTACTCTTCAGCAAGGCAGCTCTTGCTTTCTGCCTGGCTTTCCATATTCCTGTTGCTCCTAATCCTGATACATGGTTGATCTGAGCAAGATGAGGATGATGGGAAGCAATAAGCGGAGATTTTTTTTTTTTGCTAGTCTTGGGGCTTGAACTCAGAGCCTGGGCATTGTCCATAAACTTCTTTTGCTCAAGCCTAGTACTCTACCACTTGAGTCAAAGCACCACTTCTGGCATTTTCTGTGTATGTGCTACTGAGGAATTGAACCCAGGGCTTCATGCATGCTAGGCAAGCACTCTACCACTGAGACACCTTCCCAGGCCATGCTGAGCTCTATTTGATTATCAGGGGGTATTAGGCATGTTGGATCTCTAGTTTGGGGCACAAGGATGGATAATACCTTCCTTGGAAGCACTAAGGACAAGGTGGGCAGGGATAAAGCGAGTGTGTGCACAGGGGAGAACTCCCATGCTTCCTCTCTGCCCTGGATGGTCAGAAGCCTGTTAGCAGAAGATGGCAAAGGGGCTGGGTTATGTGCGTGTATACTGGGGTTGACCTGCAAGCAGAGGCAGGGGTGGATGTTGGTCTCAGGTATTTAATAACGTGGTGTGGGCTAGGGGAGGTGTGATGTCTCTGGGTATGGTTGAAGGACAAACAGTTATATCAAAGTTTTCTTTTTTTCCCTTTTGGTGATACTGAGATTTGAACTCAGGGCCTTATACTTGCTAGGGAGGCATGCCTATATTTCTAGTTACTCAGGAGGCTGAGAGCTGAGGATTGCTGTTTGAAACTAGCTTGGGCAGGAAAGTTTGTGAGACTCTTACCTCTAATTAACCTCCAAAATAAGCCGCAAGTAGAGGTGTGGCTCAAGTAGTAGAGCTTTAGCTTAGAGTGAAACAGCTAAGAAAGGGACTTGGTACCAGGCCCTGATTTCAAGCCCTAATTACACACACACACACACACACACACACACACACACACACACACAGTCTTGTGGACTTCTCTGCCAGGGCTGATCTAGAACCACAATGCTCACTAGGATTATACGATTATTGGCATGAGTCACTGGCACCCAGAATTTTAATGTGTTTATTTGAGCATTTAACACGACAGAAGTGATTCAGCACTTTCTGCAGGAGGCCATCAGAGGATGCATCTACAAGGTATTGGAGGAAACAAGACAAAAAAAAATATTTGATAGTTGAAGTATCAAGTCCTTCATTGGAGGCTTAGCTGATGGTTTCTGAATGGTTGAACTTAAACCCGTTTTGAACTGAGTTTCTGTCTATTTACATACATTGGAACCAAAGGCACTGAGACATCTCACCCAATTAACTAAGACGTTAAATGGCCAGTCCTTTGATCCTGTCCCCTACTACCTCTGGCAGTCATTGGCTGTGTTCCCCTCCCTCTCCCTCCCTCACAAAGCATAAGGTGATCTGGGGTGAGGAAGGTCCCTGAAGGAGATGACAGCATTCCTAGCAACTGGAATAAGTCCTTGCTTAATGGAGTCTGGGGATGGTACATCCTGGTCCTGCCATGGAGCAGAAAGCAATCACCTTTAACAAATGCAGTACAGGGGCTGGGATGGTAGCTCAGTGGTAGAGTGCTTGCCTTGCATGC
>NW_012268902.1:10772-12847 GCF_000151885.1 Dipodomys ordii
CTCATGCACGCAAGGCAAACACTCTACCACTGAGCCACCTTCCCAGCCCTCCATAGCTTTTATTTTTGCTCAAGACTGGCACTCTACCACTTGAGCCACACCTCCACTTCAGCTTTTTGATAGTGAATTGATGATCAGAATCTCACAGACTCTTTTTTGCCTGAGATGGCTTTGAACCATGATCCTAAGATCTCAGCCTCCTGAATAGCTGGGATTATAGACATGAGCTACCAGTGTCTGGTTGGCTTGTCTTTTTTTTTGTGTGTGTGAAGAGAAAGGTTGATTTTTTTCCCTTTTTTGTAGAGGTTGAACTTCTTTTGAGAGAGAGGCTTGTCTTTTGAAAAGCCTATTCTGATGGGTAAACAAGCCAATGGGAGAAATGGAAGTAAAAACAGACATGGGAGCTGTCTGTACTGGTTCATACCTGCAATATCAAGCTACTTGGGAGGAGGAGATTGTGACAATCATGATTTGCCATCTAGGTAAAAAGCTAGTGAGTTGCCATTTCCTCCATTTCAACAGAGAAGCTAGATATGGTGGTACACATAGCCATCACCAGCTATGTGAGAAGGAAAAGTTGGAGATGAGGTCCAGACCAGCCCAGACAAAAGCACAAGACTCTACCCCAAAAATAACTAAAGCAAAAGGGTTGGGGATATGTCTGGAGTGGTAAAGTGCTTAGCCTACCAGGTGTTAAGTCCTGAATTCAAATTCTATGGGGCTGGGAAGGTAGCTCAGAGGTAGAGCGCTTGCCTTGCATGCATGAGGCCCTGGGTTCGATTCCTCAGCACCACATAAGCAAAAAAAGAAAAAAAAAGCTGGAAGTGGCCTTGTGGTTGAAGTGGTAGAGTGCTAGCCTTGAGCTAAAAAGCTAAGGGACAGTGCCCAGGCCCAGAGTTCAGGCCCCACGACTGGACCCCTCCCCCCCCAAAATTCTAGTACTACCAGAAAGAAAGGAAAGGAAGGAAGAAATGAAGAAAAGGGATGGAAGGAAGAAAGGAAGAAAAGAAATGGAAAGAAGGAAGGAAGAAAGGAAGAAAAAGGGCACAAATACAGGAGACCAGGTAGTACCAGTGTCCATCCTGAGGTCAGGCAAGAGACAATGATGGACAGTTAGGAAGTAACTTGTCTGTGACTTGATTCCCAGATAGCTAAGCAAAGCTTTGAAGCAAAGGACTAAGATTTCTGTATGGTGGGAGTTCAATTCAGTTTGCAGGTTTGAGAGGCCTTCAGGTCTAAAGGTCATGGGACAGGATCAGACTTCTACAGAGAGGAAGACACTGGAAAAGAAAAATCAAAAACTCTAAAAAAAAATCCCATGTATTTGAGTAGCTCAATTTCATATATCTGTATATGTATAGATAGATACCAGCACACACACATACACACACACACACACACATCTATCTATCTATCTATCTATCTATCTATCTATCTATCTATCTATCTATCTATCTATCTACCTATCTATATATATCAGTATATTTTTATGAGTTAAAAATAAAAAGTAAAGAGAATGGTCAGGTGCCAGTGGCTCACACCTATAATCCTAGCTACTCAGGAGGCTGAGATCTGAAGATCAGGGCTCAAAGACAGCCTGGACAGAGAAGTTCCCTTGAGACTCTTTTTTTTTTTTTTGTCAGTCATGGGGCTTAAACTCTGTCTGGGCCTGGGCACTGTCCCTCAGCAATTCAGCTCAAGGCGAGCACTCTACCACTT
This sequence comes from Dipodomys ordii, assembly GCF_000151885.1. Taxonomy (NCBI): domain Eukaryota; kingdom Metazoa; phylum Chordata; class Mammalia; order Rodentia; family Heteromyidae; genus Dipodomys; species Dipodomys ordii. The sequence continues at coordinate 12,492 of NW_012268902.1, forward strand.
GAGCCACAGCTCCACTTCTGGTTTTCTGGTGGTTTATTGAAGATAAGAGTCTCATGGACTCTCCTGCCTGGGATGGCCCTGAACGGTGCTCCTCAGATCTCAGCCTCCTGTGTAGTTAGGATTGCATGCATGAGCTACCAGCGCCTGGGTAAAGGGTTGTTTTTTTGTTTTGTTTTGTTTACTTCTTTGTTTGTTTTAACTGTATTTTTTTTGTCTTTTCTTTTTTGATACTGGGGAGCTAACCCAGGACATTGCACTTGCTAGGCAAGCGCTTTGCCATTGAGCAACCTCCCAGCCATCCCCTCCTGTCTCTTATCCCATCCCAGACTCTTTTTTTTTGCGGGGCGGGGCGGGGG
>NW_012268903.1:0-941 GCF_000151885.1 Dipodomys ordii
ACAGTGCCACTTCCGGCTTTTTTCTTTTTGCTTATGTGATGCTGAGGAATCGAACCCAGGGCCTCAGGCATGCAAGGCAAGTGCTCTACCACTGAACCACTTTCATAGCCCCATTGATATTTGTTTTAAAAGATATAATTTTCCCATCTGCATCTGTCTCCTCTGTCTCCCTTCTACACGTGTCTCCTTGCTTCACTGGTATTGAAGGGCTCACGTCATTGTACCCAGTCCTCTGAGTCTTTAGGTCGTAGGTGAGTGGCACAACCTGGCACTGATTAGAAATGGAGTCTATTCACTTTCTTTTTTCCAGTTCTAGGTCTTAAACTCAAGTCCTGAGAGCTGTCTCTGAGCCTTTTTGTGTTCTAGTCTTGCACTCTATCACTTGAGCCACAGCCCCAATTCTGGATTTTTTTCTGAACTGTATATTGGAGCTAAGAGTCTCATGAATTTTTGTGCCCAGGCTGGCTTTTAATGGTTATCTTCAGATCTTAGCCTCTTGAGTAGCTGAGATTACAGACACCAGCCAACTGCACCCTGCTTAGCTGATTCTTTATTTTAAAGAGAAACCTTTCAGTGACTCCAAGCCAGAGAAAGACATATTTAATCCCTAACTTCTTCATCAATGTACCAAATATGTCACCTGAAATTTAGGGCAGGTAAGGTGACCTCAGTCCTTATGTCTAGCCAGAGAAGACAATGAACATAGTAAAAGTGATAGGAAAGTATACTCATTCAGAAATATGGCAGAGAAAGAGAGCATGTGTCATAGACATGCTTAGGAAAACAGCTCATCAGCCCATCCCAACTATCTTTCTCCACCCAAACCTTAAGACAGACTTCTATTTTTTTTTTTTGGGTCCTGTCATGGGGCCTGAACTCTGGGCCTGGGCACTGTCCCTCAGCTCTTCAGCTCAAGGCTCGTGCTCTACCACTTGAGCCAC
>NW_012268903.1:8243-10317 GCF_000151885.1 Dipodomys ordii
GACCTTCCTAGTAAATCTCTGCCCAGCAACTGATGATGCTAATATGAAGACTGGTTTTTCTATATTGAAATCACCCAATCCAGCACCAAACCAATGAATATTCCTTACTTGGGATGTGGATGCAGAACAGTCATAGCTCTCACTGGATAAAGAAAATCTACTCCACTGTCTCTCATCTTCTCCTGATTTCCAGCATGATGTGCCTGTGGCTCCCTGGAGGAGCTCGCATGGCAGCCCTAACTAATCATGATAATAATGATGTTGAGTCCTCCCCTGGCTTGGGCTAGGAACACTCGATCTTAGTGCACACATTATGGGCTAAACAAGTAGGGATTGTGGAAGGAAGGGTGTTAACTGGGTCATGGTTTCCAGGCAGCGTCCTTTAAAAATTGTGGTCTTTTTCTTTTTAAGTGACTACCTATGTTTATCATATACATCCCAAATAATTTCTACAGAAGAATCCCCCACACCTCCATGTATGCTCTGTCTGTGAGCTCTACTTATGGTGCCTCTATGGAGACCATTTGTTCCCAACTCTCCTGCAGTGAAACCTCTCCAACATTAAATTCCTTTCCCTGAAGGGCCTGACAAGACTTAGAAGCGTTGTTGTTAAAATACTTCCCCATACTGCCCTTCCCTGGTTAATGCCATCTTATGTCAGAACAAATTTTCAAAGAGAATTAGTAGGGTCTCTCCTACAGATCCTGTGTTCCATCCTCCACAGAATCAGTGATGTTGCTGTCTCCTTCATATGTGAGATTGTGCCAGGAGAAGTCTTCTATCAGCTTCTCTTCCTCCCCCCACTCCAACTCCAATGTCTATGATGTCTGTGTCCCTCTGGGTCAGGTGTTCTGATGGAAGGTGGGGTTAGCTCCTACTTGCTTCTCTAGAAAGCATCCTGTGACTGAGGTAGAGACCCTTAATACTTAGAATGCTCTTATTGATAAAGAGAATCTATGAATTGTTCTTGGGTGCCTTGAAGTATTTAAGGTGTATTATAAAAACCTAGGACATTATATTGCATATTTTAAATCTATTTTAATTCTTTTTATGTGAACACTTTCTTGTTCATTATCTGACTGCCAGCCAAAAGAAAGGAATTCAAATTGTGGAGAGTAAATTTTATAGAACTCTATTTTGGTCATCTTAAAAGTAGTAAAATATTAACAGTATCTTATGATTCAAAGTATATGCATAAACAAAGTTCCAGAGAGGTACGGAGGCTGTTAACTTTTGTCATGTTGAACATCAATAAACAGGCCAGAAGAACTCACTGTTCTGTAGATTGCTGGCGAATTTCATGGTTTCCTTAATTTGTCCTGTTTCCCTCAATTTGCCATATGTGACAAATAGGATCTCATCTACGAACTTTACTTTCCCCAGATTTACTTGGAAAAAGGAGACTCATGGTTTTTTAAAACTCAAAAAATCCTAATTTTCAAAGTATTTTGAGTCCTAAGAGGGTCAGAAATGGAACTGCGGAATCTATACATGTTTTGAGACATCACTGATAGAAATATAGTGAAGGGTTTTGAAAACAAAGGTGAAAGAGGAAGAAAGTGATGGATATAGAAACTGGAATAATCCAGAACAAGACTGGGTGGAACAGGAGAGGGGGATATAAGAATGAGGTTGTGGGGAGGGCCAGCAAAGGAGGAAGCCTTGCTTGACGTGAGTCCTGAGACTTGTGGGGAAGGGAAATTTAGAGCTCTGTGGTTGGGGTGAAGGTTTAGGGAAGGTGGCATGAAGGAAGTAAACTATCTAGTAGGGTCATGGGTTTTATCTACGTAACAAGTATGTGACATAGTACACATATCAAATGGTTTTAGTTCATATATAATTTTTACATGCAAATATTTTACTTGTAAATGAAAATCTTTTTTAAGAATTTGGTCAAAATTAGCACAAAAATGCCTCAGAAAAGATTTTAAACAATTGAAACAGGGCTGGGAAGATGGCTCAGTGGTAGAGTGCCTGTCTTGCATGCCTGAGGCCCTGGGTTCGATTCCTCAGCACCACATAAGCAAAAAGAAAAAAGCCAGAGTGGCGCTGTGGCTCAAGTGGTAGAGCGCTA
>NW_012268904.1:0-5348 GCF_000151885.1 Dipodomys ordii
AAGGCTAGCGCTCTACCACTTGAGCCACAGCGCCACTTCCGGCTTTTTTCTTTTTGCTTATGTGGTGCTGAGGAATTGAACCCAGGGCCTCAGGCATTCAAGCAAGCACTCTACCACTGAGCCACCTTCCCAGCCCATTTCCAGCTTTTTCTAAGTAGTTTGAGATAAATGTCTGATAGACTTTCCTGCCCAAGCTTTGAACCATGATCCTCAGATCTTAGCCTCTTCAGTATCTTGGACTACAGGGGTGAGCCACTGGCACCCAGCTCATGAGACTCTTATCTCCAATTAATCACCAAAAAGCCAGATGTGGAGCTGTGGTTCAAGGGGGCAAATGCCAGCCTTTCATAAAGAAAAGGTCAGTATAACACCGAGGTCCTGAGTTCAAGCCCTAGGACCAGGTAGAATCAGGTATAATTAATTTTCAGAAGATTAGTTTAATATCCAAAACAATGGCATATCAATATGCAAATCAACATAAAATCACTAACATAATTTTTTTTTTGGGTCCAGTCGTGGGGCCTGAACTCTGGGCCCGGGCGCTGTCCCTCAGCTCTTCAGCTCAAGGCTAGAGCTCTACCATTTGAGCCACAGTGCCACTTCTGGCTTTTTTTCTTTTTGCTTATGTGGTGCTGAGGAATCGAACCCAGGGCCTCAGGCATGCAAGGCAAGCGCTCTACCACTGGGCCACCTCCACAGCCCCACTAACATAATTTTACATGCATTTTATGCTAAATGTTCAGAATATCATACATACATTACATTGAAAGCACATTACCACTTGGTTGGCCACATTTCCAGGAGACAGAAGTTACACATGGCTAGAGGAAAACACAGCTCAAGGTTAAAGAGGCGTCATGTTTGGCTGGGTTTTGGTGCTGGTACCAGGTCTTAAAACTCAGGGCCTTGAACTCTCACTTGGCTTTTTCACTCCAGACTAGTACAGTCACATCTCTACTCTGGTTTGTTTGCTGGTTAAGCCTGGTACTGGCTCAAAGACCAATGGAGCAGAATAAAAGACTCAGAAATAAACACATACAGCTATAGGCACTCCAGACAAAGGTGCCAAAAAATATTCACAGAGGGGAGACAACTTCAACAAGTAATGGTGTAATCCTAGCTACTCTGGAGATTGAGGGCCTCAGTTCAAAGCCAGCCTGGGCACTTATATCTAAATGACTACCCAAAAGCTGGAAGTGGAGCTATGGCTCAAGTGGTAGAGTGGTATAGTCTTGAACAAAAAAGCTAAGGGATAATGCTCAGGCCCTGAGTTCAAGCCTCAGGACTGGCAGAAAGAGAGAGAAAGGCGTTGGGGTGGGGGAGGGACAGAGACAGAGACAGAGAGAGAGGAAAGAAAGGAAGGAAGGAAGGAAGGAAGGAAGGAAGGAAGAAAGGAAGGAAGGAAAGGAGGGAGAGGGAGGGAGGGAGGGAGGGAAAAGAAAATAGCAATAAATGCCAGTGACAATGTGGAGGGAAAGGAAACCTTATGTATTGTTGATAAACATCTAAATTAGTCCAACTATTATGGAAATTGGTATGATTGTTCCTCAGAAATTTTAGAATAGAACTACCATATGATCTAGTACTATGTCTGGCTACATATCAGTGAGAATCAAAGTTAGCATTCAGTACAGTTACCTGCATACCTATGATGATTGCTGTCCCATTCATAACAGCTAAGTTATGAGATCTGCCTAGGTGCCCATCAATGGATGAACAGATTTTTTTAAGTACACAATGGAGTGTTACTGAGCAGCAAAGAAGAAATCAATTACATCATCTTCAGGAATGACAGATGGAATAGAAATAATCATGTTAAGTGAAATATGCCAGTCTCACACAGACAATTATTGCATGTTTCTCTTGTGCACAGAACGAATGAAGGGAAGGAATGGAAGTCAAGGGGATTCTTAGGAAGTTAGAAGAGGAAAAGGGGGAAAAAAACAAGAAGGGGCAACAAAGGGGGTGCACATGATCAAAGCATAATATATGCAGGTACGGAAACCAAACAAAACCCATTACCCTGTACAATTCATATAAGCTAAAACAAATACAGCACATAGTGAACTATAGCCACCAGCCACCTAACTGAAATCTTGTGACTTTTAACCAACATCTCCATCCATGTTGTCCTCTTTTTATGGATGAATAGCATTGGGGTGGAGGGGGATGTGTATAAATTTCCCTTAGCCACTCATTCAATGATGAAGACAGGCTGATTCCACATCTTGGTTGCTGTGTCCCATAAACACATTAAGGTGTTTTCTATTTTCCCTATTTTCTATTTTTCATTTTTTTAGAGACCGCTATTATTTTCCATAATACCCAGAAAACTTGTTTTCCACTAACAGGGTGCAAGGGTTCCCTTGCCTCCGTATCCTTGCAAACATACCTATCTTTGGGGCTTTTTGCAAATCCAGTTGTTAGCATGTGATGTGGCATCAGGTTTCTGACTGGCTTTTCTCCAATGATTAAAGATGTTGAGGGCTGGGAAGGTGGCCCAGTGGTAGAGCGCTTGCCTTGCATGCCTGAGGCCCTGGGTTCAACATTCCTCAGCACCACATAAGCAAAAAGAAAAAAAGCCAGAAGTGGCGCTGTGGCTCAAGTGGTAGAGCACTAGCCTTGAGCTGAAGAGCTGAGGGACAGCGCCCAGGCCCAGAGTTCAGGCCCCACGACGGGACCCAAAAAAAAAAAAAAAAAAAAGATGTTCAGCATTTTGGCCATTTGCATGTCTTCTTTTGAGAAATGTCTCTTCATACCCTTTAACTGTTCTTAAATCAGCCTATTTTCCTGAGTTTTTGAGTTGGATATTAACCCTTTATCAAGTGTGTGGATTACAAGTATTTTCTTCTATTGTGTAAGTAGTCCCTTCATTCAATTGTCCTTGGCTGTGCAGAAGCTTCTCTTTTTTTTTGGGGGGGGGGTCTGGTCGTGGGGCCTGAAATCTGGGCCTGGGCGCTGTCCCTCAGCTCTTCAGCTCAAGGCTAGTGTTCTACCACTTGAGCCACAGTGTCACTTCCAGCTTTTTTCTTTTTGCTTATGGGGTGCTGAGAAATCGAACTAAGTCCTTTTGCATGCAAGGCAAGTGCTCTACCACTGAGCCACCTTCCCAGCCCCTGCAGAAGCTTCTTTGTCTGCTGCCATCCCATTTGCTGATTTTTGCTTTTGTTTCTGGTATATTTGGGGACCTACCCAGAAAATTGTTGTGTGTATCTACCAATGGCTTGAAGTATTTCTCTTTTTTGCCAGTCTTGGGGCTTGAACTCAGGGCCTAGGCACTGTCCCTGAGCTTCTTTTGCTCAAGGCTAGCATTCTATCACTTGAGCCACAGGGCCACTTCCGGCTTTTTCTGTATATGTGGTACTGAGGACTCAAACCCAGGGCTTCATGCATGCTGTGCAAGCATTCTACCACTAAGCCACATTCCCAGTACCTTGAAGTATTTCTGCTATTTTTTTTTCTAGTATTATCAGAGTAGTAGATGCTATATTTAGGTCTTCGATCCATTTTGAGTTAATTTTTGTGCAGGGTAAAATACAGTCCCGGCCTTTGGCCATGAAATTTCCCAGCCTTATTTATTAAAGAGACTGTCCTTCCTTCATTAAGAGTTCTTAATAAACTGTCAAAAATTAGTTGGCTGTAAATATGTGCTTTTATTTCTCAGCTCTCTACTGTGCAATTTTGGTTAACATTCCTTTGTAGTGTATTTTGGTGTCAGATAGTGTGATTCCCCCAGCTTTGATTTAAGTTGTTTTTTCTGTTTGCTTGTTTTATTTGTTGATTTATTTTGTCCAGAATTGCTTTGGCAGAGTAAAAAGAGAGAAAGAAGGAAGGAAGGAAGGAAGGAAGGAAGGAACAAAGAAAGGAAGGAAAGGAGTAAAAGAATATATGGGAGGGACTGGGAATGTGGGCTAATGGTAGAGTGCTTGCCTAGCATGCATGAAGCCCTGGGTTCCATTTCTCAGTACCATATACACAGAAAAATCCGGAAGTGGTGCTGTGGCCCAAGTGATGGAGTGCTAGCCTTGAGCAAAAAAGAAGATCAGGGACAGTGCTCCGGTCCTGAGTTCAAGCCCCAGGACTGACAAAAAAAAAAAAAGAATATATGGTATATATAAGTACACACACACACACACACACACACACACACACACACACACAGACTGTTACTTTCTAAATGTTGTTTTAATAAGTGTAAGCAGAAACGGAGCACAGTTTGTCTCATCCTTGCCAAAGGAGGAGCTAGAAAGGATATTTTCTTTTCTTGACTTTTTTGTCAAATCCTGGGCTTGAACTCTAGGCCTGAGCACTGTCCCTGATCTTTTTGCTCAAGGCTAGAGCTCTACCACTTGAGCCACAGCGCCACTTCTGGTTTTCTGGTGGTTTGTTGGATGTAAGAGTCTCACATTTCCTGCCCAGACTGGCTTTAAACCATGATCCTCAGATCTCAGCTTCCCAAGTAGCTAGGATTACAGCTTATTTTTGTCAGGTGCTAGTGGCTCATGGCTGTAATCCTAGCTGCTTGGGAGACTGAGGGAGACTGAGGAAGACTGAGATCTGAGAATGACAGTTCAAAGCCAGCCTGGGCGAGAAAGTCAGTAAGACTCTTAGCTCAAGGTAGAGCACTACCTTGAGCTTGAGGTCAGCACCCAGGCCCTAAGCTCAAGCGCCACGACTGGAAAAATATTTTTTTTCTTGTTTTGCAGTGCTCAGAGTGGAACCCAGGCCCTGGCTCATAAAAGCTCTAGTATTGAGCTACATCCAAGCCCTAGAAATATCTCTGCAAAGACAGGGTACCAGTCTTCTAGCTATTCTGAATGCTCAGGATATGCAGCTAAATAATCTGTCCAAATCTATTCACCACGATGGTTGAGATTTCTACACCATCCCTGGTTCAATGCCCAACTTTTGATCTCATTTGAAGCCCAATAAAGATTGGGGCTCCAGGCAAAAGACACAGGTAGCTCAGTCCCCATCTGCCCCACTGCGCATGCCCCAGGCATGTTCCCATCCTTCGCGCACAGAGTTCTTGCCTCTGGCTTTTAATTCTCTCCTGTTCAGGTCTCAGATGACTTTGAGTGACCCAGAACCTTCCAGATTGAGAGGAAGAAACAAGGAAACTCAGCAGGAGAGAAATCTATTTTAGAAGAAAGTTTTTAAATGGTGTCTGTGTGTCTCTTTTTCTCAATGAGTACTAGATAACTTTTAGGGAAATAGAGAGGAGTCAATTTGAGCCGGGCACTGGTGGCTCATGCCTGTAATCCTAGCTACTCAGGAGGCTGAGATCTGAGGATCGTGGTTCAAAGCCAGCCCGGGCAGGAAAGACTGTGAGACTCCTATCTCCAATA
>NW_012268904.1:9773-10327 GCF_000151885.1 Dipodomys ordii
TCGCCCGCCCCTCGCCTGCGCCCTGGCCGCCTCCTTCCAGAACGTCTACGCCCGGCCCCGAAGCTCGCGTCTCCTGCACCGCCTGTCCTTCATCCGACCACAGACGTGCAGTCTGTCCTAGAACCCCGGACTCCCCTGCGCGCTGGTCCTCCCGAGAGCGAAGGCCAAGGCCGACTGTGAAATCGCCTTAGGGGCGGGCAGGCCCGAGGGGGCGGGAGGAGGGAGGGGCTGGGAGGAGAGGGAAGGGAGGAAGAAGGGCCTGGGAGGGAGGGGATGGGAGGGGGGAGCAGAGGGGAGAGGAAAGGGAATGGGAGGGAAGAGGATGGGAAGGAGGAAGACGGGAGAGGGGGCTGAGAGGGAGGGGAAATAAGTATGCAAAGCAACAAGTCCTGTATGTCTCATGTAGACATTACTTCTGGGAGTCTATCCATCCTAACTGACTCAAAAGAAGCAAACAGTTGGGCTGGGAAGGTGGCTCAGTGGTAAGAGCGCTTGCCTTGCATGCCTGAGGCCCTGGGTTCGATTCCCAACACCACATAAGCAAAAAGAAAAAA
>NW_012268905.1:0-1643 GCF_000151885.1 Dipodomys ordii
TACAGCATTTTCACAATAAAAAAAAGTATAATAAAAAAAGAAAGTTTCTTGACCTAGGATATTTTATTATGTTCTCCACTTATACAGTCTTTTATTTATGATATGTGAGCAAAAGACTGTAGAAGTTAAAAAATATGCATAAAACTAACTCAAGGGCAGTGATGGGAGGGAGGGAATGAGAGAGAAAGGGTAATAGCTTACACTAAGCAAAAGGAAAAAAATGTACATATCATCCAATTTGGAAAAAAATAGCTGTAGTGTCAAAATTTGTACAGACCATAAGCTTTAGGCCATGATAATGACAATGTGCCTTGTGAAGGTTAAAATATGTTTGTGACTTTAACTAAGTATCACTTATCCTGCAACACTGAGAATTTTGTGAGATTTATGTAATCACTTAATCTCAATAACGAAAAAAATTACTTAAAAGTATGCTTAAAACAATTGTATGTAACTTTAGCCAAAATATGAATATGTTTAAGTTGTCAATAATTATTTATATGTAGTGAAAAAAAACTTTTTACCAGGTTTTAGAGATCTCAGTGTTGAGATCCAACTTCAATATCATAAATTCATATTATTTACCTATTTCTCTGTAAATGAACCTCAGAACAAGTGATTTTAGTCAAATTGGCTCACATTCTTTTGGAAATAAGAATTTTATCACTTTAAAAAATTTAAAAATATTTTGATTTAACTAACGATTCACAGTAACTTGTAAGAAAAGACAGAGAGATCACAGGACTATTTAGTGGTTTACCTCATTGGTAATTTTTTTTACAGAATTACAGAACATTAGCATTGATATAGCTAAATCCATTAAAATGAGGGATTGATACCATTGCTTTAAAAAAACAATTTGGCTATTCCCCTCTGGGGGGAGAGGAGGCTAAAACTTGCCAATTGCCAGTTCTTCAGAATAGATAACATATTTTCAACTCTGAATTTGTACTTCTCTGATGAGTACAGATAAAAAATGTTCACTAGTAATTACATCTCCATGGAACTATTTCTATCACTTGTGAGTTTTCCTTGTTAAGTGTTCCTAGTAGCTAGCTGCAATATTTCTGCAATATTAATTTAGCAATAAAGCTTATATTGGGCTAGATCTTACGATCTTACTTATCTCCATTTTAAACATGAACCCTTTTGGAATAATAAGAATAGATGAATTAGCTAGCCAGGTTCCACCACCTCATACCTATAATCCTACCTACTCAGGAAGTTGAGATCTAAAGGATCAAGATTTGAAGCCATTATTTTGAAGACAAACCTCTTAGACATCTAAGAGGTCAAAATAATCGGCAAAAGCTAATCTGGAGGAGTGGCATTCAAGAGTATAGCACCAGCTGAGAAGTACAAGGCTCTGAGGTCAAACAACCAGTAATGGCAAAAAGAATGAATAGATTAGAAATTTTTCTGTTTTTAATGAAACAAGTTGCAAAAGATGAGCCTTCTAATTTTGTAACATATATGGTAGTAAGAAATGAATCCGGGGCTGGGAAGTTGGCTCAGTGGTAGAGCGCTTGCCTTGCATGCCTGAGACCCTGGGTTCGATTCCTCAGCACCACATAAGCAAAAAGAAAAAAGCCGGAAGTGGTGCTGTGGCTCAAGTGGTAGAGCGCTAGCCTTGAGCTGAAGAG
>NW_012268905.1:8343-9911 GCF_000151885.1 Dipodomys ordii
TCTCATTGTTGCAATGGGTCCACCTGTATCCCTAGTTAAACGACTTGTTTTTCCCCTTCCCCTCCACAAATTATACCGACATCAAATATAGTGAAAGCACGGGTTATACTGTGGGGGAAGGACATACAAAGTTTTTAATGATACAAAAAAGAATTTCTTTTCTCACATTATATCTTTTATCATAACTACATTACATTTTTATTTGTTGTAATATTGATGGTTCATTAATACATTGTAGCTCCAAAAATTCTTAGCACATGAGTATAAATGAGAGATTTTTCAATCCAGTATTTCCAATGATACATAATGATGTTTGGTTATATGGACATTTTAATTTTGATAATTGTAGGTGTCTGTGGAAGAATTAGAAGATCGTATTAGCATTAAAATAGCTAAAGAAGCTGTGATGAATATAAATAAAATTGGAAGCCTTTTTAAACCTACAGAAGGGTTTTTGGAAACCAAAATATATTTTGCAGGATTACCTCGGAATGTGGAAAATCTACTCATTAAACAGGTAACAATCAAAACATATATCACTGATCATGAGTGAGTTCATTTTTGAAGATGTGTTTGAAGATGTGCTTTCCTTGAAAGTCCATAGGCATATTTTGTTAAACAGATCAAGTATGACCATGTGAATTAAACATGGAAACATAAATTTAGCAATCCTGGAAATTATAATGGGGAAATGAGGAAAATGATGTGTGTGTGTGTGTGTGTGTGTGTGTGTGTGTGTGTGTGTGTGTATTTAAATCCTCAGCATTACACAAGAGAAGTGGACTTTAAAAAAACTCACAAGGGTCATTTTAGTACTCACATTATAATAGTCATGTTTGGCCATTAAATAGATGAATACATACTTTATATCCAAAATAATACTGTATTGCAGAAACCAAGAAAGTATCTTTCTCAATTCAATTTTAGTTCTAAAATTAGAGATTGAGATGGAATTTATAAAACAGATATAACATGATTTTTAAATGGTTTTTCAAAAAGGTTTCTTGAAGGAAACTGACTATCATGGGCCTGCTGAATGAGCTTGTTCATTTAACATTCAGTTGTATTACTTTATATTCACCTTTCATAATTTATTTTAAATTGTATTAAATCTGAATTAGTTAAACCATGTCAAAATAAATAGAGTTGTCCTTTTGTTTCTTCTTTTTTTGTTGGTCCTGGGGTATGAAATCAAGGCCTGAGCACTATCTCTAAGCTTTTTCACTAAAGACTAGTGCTCTACCACTTTGAGCCACAGAACCATTTGTGGTTTTCTGGTGGTTACTTGAAGATAAGAATCTCACGGAATTTCATGCCTGGGCTGGCTTCAAACCTCCATCCTCAGATCTCAGCATCCTGAGTAGCTAGGATTACAAGTATTAGATACTGACCCCAGACCTGGTTTATATATTTGAGCATTGAGGCAGAAAAATTAAGACATTCTTGGGGCTGGGAAGGTGGCTCAGTGGTAGAGCGCTTGCCTTACATGCCTGAGGCCCTGGGTTTGATTCCTCAGCACCACATAAGCAAAAAGAAAAAAGCCAGAAGTGGCGCTGTGGCTCAAGTGG
>NW_012268906.1:0-2078 GCF_000151885.1 Dipodomys ordii
TGCCTGAGGCCCTGGGTTCAATTCCTCAGCACCACATAAGCAAAAAGAAAAAAGCCGGAAGTGGTGCTGTGGCGCAAGAGGTAGAGTGCTAGCCTTGAGCTGAAGAGCTGGGGGACAGAACCCAGGCACAGAGTACAGGCCCCACCACCAGACCCAAAAAAAAAAAAAAAGATTAAAAAAATTCTGAAGTAGGGTGAAACGACGGCTCATACCTGTTACCCTAGTTACTCTGGAGGCAAAGATGTTAACCTATGTGAGAAAGCATTCCCATAGGATCTATTTTAGGGATATGTAATAGCTCAACACTAAGCAAGCTAACATTTTTTTTTTTGGGTCAGTTGTGGGGCCTGAACTCTGGGCCTGGGCGCTGTCCCTCAGCTCTTCAGCTCAAGGCAAACGCTCTACCACTTGAGCACAGCCCCACTTCCGGTTTTCTGGTGGTTTATTGGAGATAGGAGTCTCATGGTCTCTCCTGCCCGGGCTGGCTTTGAACCATGATCCTCAGATCTCAGCCTCCTGAGTAGCTAGGATTACAGGCGTGAGCCACCAGCGCTGGGCCAACAAGCTAACATCTTATAGGACTGAATGGCATAAAATGTACTTGGGCAATCTAACAATACTTATTGAAGATGTATGCTTTCTCTGAAGTCATTCAAGTATATGTGATCCAACCACTGTACCACCTCAGCAAAGACCCTTATCAAAGCTCTATTCAACTTCTCTTAAGTTTGTGATAGCATTGTTTTGTGCCCATACTGGGGGCTTGAACACTGTCCCTTAGCTTTTTTGCTCAAGGTGGGCTCTCTACTATTTGAGACACATTGGAGTCTCAAGAACATTCCTGCCAGGGCTGGCTTTGAACTGCCATACCTGGATCTCAGCCTCCTGAGTAGCTAGGATTACAGACATCAGCCACCTGCACTCAGCTTAAACATCAAGACAATTAACTCAAAAGCCAGGTGCTGGTGGCTCATGCCTGTAATCCTAGCTACTCAGGAGGCTGAAATCTAGGATCTTGGTTCAAAGCCAGCCCAGGCAGGAAAGTCTGTAAGACTCTTATCTCCAACTAACCACCAAAAACCAAAAGTGGCATAGTGGCTCAAGTCCCTGAGCTGAAGAGCTCAAGGGACAGTGCCTAGGCCGAGTTCAAGCTTCATGACCAAAAAGAAAAAAAAAAAAAGGATGAACCCAAACACCGAATACAACCTCACACCGATAGCTTACACCTGTAATCCTAACTACTCAGGAGGCTTGGTTCCAAAGGAACTGAGGTCAGCCCAGGCAGAAAAGTCCTCAACTCTCTCCAAAATAACCAGCAAAAAGTATAGGAGTCAGATGCTCCTGGCTCACACTTGTAATCCTAGCTACTCAAGAGGCTTACATCTGAAGATCATGGTTTGAAGCTAGGCCCAGGAAGGAAGTTTTAACTTTTTTTTCTTGCCGGTCATGGGACATAACTCACTGCCTGGGTAGTCCCTGAGCTTTTTCACTCAAGGATAGTGTTCTACCATTTTAATTTTCTGGTAGTTAATTGGGCTGGCTTTGAACCACAGATTCCAGCCTGAGTATTAGGATTACAGGCGAGAGCCACCAACACTCAGCTGTCTGGAGACTCTTAGCTCCAATTAATCACCAGAGCTGGGTGGAACTGTGACTCACGTGTAGAGCTAGCCATGACGGAGCCCAGGACATTAGTTCGAGCTCTAGTATCAACAAGGACCAAAAGCTAAGCTGGGAGTGTGGCTCAAGTGATAAATCACCTATGTACCTACCAAGTATGAAGCTGAGTTTGAACCCTAGAACTGCTAGAAGTGGGGAGGAAAGAAAGAGAGAAACCTAATAGAAGTTGAGCATTCTTGGTTTAAAAAAACCTGAACAGAGCCAGGCGCTGGTGGCTCACGCCTGTAATCCTAGCTACTCAGGAGGCTGAGATCTGAGGATCATGGTTCAAAGCCAGCCCGGGCAGGAGACCGTGAGACTCCCATCTCCAATAAACCACCAGAAAACCGGAAGTGGCGCTGTAGCTCAAGTGGTAGAGCGCTCGCCTTGAGCTGAAGAGCTGAGGGACAGCGCCCAGG
>NW_012268906.1:7458-10057 GCF_000151885.1 Dipodomys ordii
CCCCGGGGTGCCCGTGCTGCGATCTGCCCGGCCCGGCCCGGGCGCCCTCCACGTGAACCGGCTTCCGGCCCGGGCACGCGCGACTCACCGTCTTCTTGGCGGCCACCATCTTCCTGCCTTAGGTGCGGGAGGGCTCCCAACCTAGAACGTACAGAGAACAGGACAGAGGTCTTTAGGATCTGGAGATGCAACCGGCAAGGGGCCCCGCAAGGCCTACACCTCCGCCCGCCGGAGCCCGCTCACCGAAAGCAGCAGACAAGATGGCCGGGTGGAGAGAAAGGAAGGATTTCCCACAATGCAAAGGTCTTTACGGCAGAAGCGGGACGCCGGAAGCGGAAGTATGCGAAAGCGGAAGGGGCGGTGAGGGGCTCGGAGCGGCCGGCGGTCGCGATGGGTGCGGGTGACTTTCCTTGGCGCTCGGGCGGTGCCATCGCACCCACTGCGGCCTTCGTGTTCTCGGGGTTGGGTTTCTCTGCCCACCGCCCTCCGCGAGCCGCGGAGGACCGGAGCGTGAGAGCCGCCTGAGGGGGTGGTGCGGGCGGTGCGCCGGGAGGCCGGTGACAGGGCCGGCGGCGTCCGAACCTTGGTCTTCCGGAGCGCCGGAGAGGCCTCGCCGCGTTCCTGGCGGCTTCCCGGCCCCTTTTGGGGCTGTTGTCCTGCGAGCGCCCAGTTGCTGGTGCACAGACTCGTGTGTGTGTGTGTGTGTGTATACGTGTGCGCGCGCGCCGGTGCTGGGCCTTGAACTCAGGGCCTGGGAGCTGTCCCTGAGCTTTTTTGCTCAAGGCTAGTGCTCTACCGTCTGAGCCACAGCGCGGGGTGGCAGAGCTCCCATTTAAATCCAAGGAAGTCGGTTGACACCTTGAACTCTGGGCCTAGGATTGTTAGGTGTTTTTCAGTTTCCTTCAGAACAATGTGAGTAGTTATTACTTCCAATTTAGAGAATGATTAAAGCTCTTCAAATAACTCTTTTGAGTGTTTTGTTCATGATTCCACGTTTCCTGTCTTCAATACTTTAAAGGAAAGATTACTTACTCCCAGATATTTAACTCTGTATAGCTGTGCTCCAACAAAATGATATTTCCAAAATCAGACAGCTGGCTAGATTGGGTCTATCAACCAAGGCTAACTTAGCTTTGCATTAAAAGATTCCTCCTAATAATAAGCCAGGCATAGATGGCTACTTTTTGTAGTCCTAGCTGCTCAGGAGGCTGAGATGTGAGGGTCACAGTTCAAAGTCAGCCTGGGCAAGAAATCCACTTAAGCACCAAAAAAAAAGCTGGAAGTGGAGCTGTGGTTCAAGCCGTAGAAGACTAGCTTTGTGGAAAACAAAACTCAGGGACACTGGGTTCGATTCCTCGGTACCACATAAACAGCCAGAAGTGGCGCTGTGACTCAAGTGGTAGAGCGCTAGTCTTGAGCAAAAGAAGCTCAGGGACAATGCCCAGGCCCTGAGTTCAAGCCACTGATCAGCACCAAAAATAAAGTTACTGCAAGTCACACAGAATACCCTTATTCTAAAGAGATGTATGCTGAAGTATTTAATGGTAAAGTGTAAGATTTTTTATCTTCAAATGGGTTCAAACAAAAATATGTGGTCATATGGATAGATCAGTAGAGCTAATGGAACAAAGTGTTAATTATTGAATTTAGGTAGAACATATACAGGTGTTCATTGTCCTATGCAACTTTTGCATGTTTGAAATCTTTGTACTGAAACATTCAGAATTGTATAGACCATCCAGATGTTAATACTGTAGAGTGCTAGTCTGTAGTGTTTCAAGGTAATTTTGAAAGAATAACAGCAGACCGATACGATAGGACATAATTATCATGCCTTTCCATTGACTTTCCTTCACCAAAATCACTGTTCCAAGTTTCTGAAAACTCAGCAGGTACCTGCACTGATTATGCTTTCTGGTTTTTACTTGCTATGAGAATTATAAGTGACAAGCCACATTCCTTGTTAGATGATGCACATACAGTTATAACAAGTTTCTCTGATTGTCATTGGTTCAGTGCACTGGCCCTTATTGTCAGGCAGTGAAAAAGATCATATGCATTACTTATTGTTAATATCCAGGTTGAGGCTGTTATGCTCTTCATAAAATACCACTGATTACTCAAAGAATAAATAATGTATGCAATTTCTTGATAAAATGAAAACACATATGCAGAAGAAAAAATGAACCCTCAGAGGTGAAAAGATTAGCTACTTGTCTCAGACATTAAACATCAAGGTGATATAGACCTTTAAACCACAGTATCAGTTATCAGATATTATCAAGCTAATTATCTGAATAAGACACAATTGTTGAAAAGGGCAGTGAGGAAGGGGTAGGGCAAGCATAGTGTATCAGTCTGAATACTTGTAAGCAACAGAAACAGCTCAATTAAGAAGACAACTAATGCCAGGCGCTGGTGGCTCACGCCTGTAATCCTAGCTACTCAGGAGGCTGAGATCTGAGGATCGCAGTTCAAAGCCAGCCCGGGCAGGAAAGACCGTGAGACTCCTATCTCCAAAAAACAACCAGAAAACCGGAAGTGGCACTGTAGCTCAAGTGGTAGAGCGCTCGCCTTGAGCTGAAGAGCTGAGGGACAG
>NW_012268907.1:0-2118 GCF_000151885.1 Dipodomys ordii
CCCCCCCCCAAAAAAAAGAAAAAGAATCTTGTAGCCTTTCCTACCCGGGCTAGCTTTGAACCTCGATCCTCAGATCTCAGCCTCCCACATAGTTAGGATTACAGGCTTGAGCCACCAACTCCCAGCGACAGTTTGTTCTTATTGCATCCTCACATGGTAGAAGGAAAAAGAGGTGAACAGAATTCTATTCCCATCCATGAGAGCACTGCCTCATCACCTAAAACACTGCTGAAAGACCCTATCTCAGAGACTGAAGTAGGAATTAAGCTCCAACATGAACTTTGGGAGACTTTGAAAGGTCAAACCATAACATCCATCTATTCCAACTTACTCTAAGCATTTCTCCCTTACGACGTCAGCATTCTTTCATGCGCTTCCCATCATTTCTAACAGCCTACGTGCCTTCGTTTCTTTCTTCTAAATAAAAAGCATCTCTTCACCCTCTCATTAACTCATTTTCTCTCTGCAACAAAAGGTCTCAGAATTTTCTCTCCCTCATAATACAATTTAAAGATTTTGTTGTTTTTAAAATTCAATGTTGCTATTAATTCTTATTTGTTTCCTTTTCCTTTGGTGCTGGGGATTGAACCTAGGGACTCAAGAATTCAGAAGAGGGCTGGGAAGGTGGCTCAGTGGTAGAGCGCTTGCCTTGCATGCCTGAGGCCCTGGGTTCGATTCCTCAGCACCAACTAAGCAAAAAGATAAAAGCTGGAAGTGAGCAAAACAGTTATTTAGGGAGGAAAAGTGGCTAACCTAGATTTTAAAAAAAAGAATGGAAAAAAGAATGATTCTAAATAAGATGCTTTAAGTTTTGATGGCACTACAGCATTCACAAGTGCTCTCTGATCCTTTTTCTCACTGTGCCAGGAGAGCTATAAAAAGGCAGGCTATATTTGGGTCCTTGTCAACGTCCAGGCTGCTGCTGCGGCAGCAGGTCTGAAGTGGCAGGGCTAATGTGGAGTGCAGCAGTCCACAGCTCCCCGGGACTGGTGGACAGCAGAAATCCTCGATGAACTGCACACGAAATCACAGCTACTCTCTTGGAAGGGAAAGGATGATGACATTCTCATGTTCTGTCCGGTTGATCTCTGGCTTCAGAGAGGGGCTGTGGGATAAGAAAGTGCTATTTTCCATGCCTGTGTAATTGAGTTTTTCTGATCTCGTTGCCTGTGCATGGAGGCATGCTGCAATCCTTCCTTGGGAAATCACTTGTGGTGGCTCATCTGTCAGGAATGGAAATATGATCCCGTGCTGGAGCCCTCATAATGCCCTCGAGACGGCGACACAGGGCAGAGCACCAAGGCTGTGGCAATTTGCCTGCTCTTCCACTAGCCTGCGATTCAGGGTTTCAGCTTGCATCTACTTGGTGACTGATGTCTGAGTTTCACTCAAGGTTTCCTACAAACACTGGGAGACAGGATTTGTACAACAGCTACCTGTTAGACTTCCTCTGGGGGAACTAATCCTGAACATGCTCCATTATCACCAAGTCTCCACTGAAATATTAAATGGTAAAGACTTGTTACTGTTTCCTGTTGTTCCAAGTTTGTTTGTCTTTTTCCATATGGATTTTGTTTTTATTTTATTATTTTATTTTATTGCCAGTCCTGGGGCTTGAACTCAGGGCCTGGGCACTATCCCTGAGCTGCTTTTGCTCGAGGCTAGGGCTCTACCACTTGTGCCACCGGTGCCACTTCTGGCATTTTTCTTTTTGTCAGTCATGGGGCTTGAACTCTGGACCTGGGTGCTGTCCCTGAGCCTTGCAGCTCAAGGTGAGCACTCTACCATTTGAGCCACTTCCTGTTTTCTGGTGGCTAATTGGAGATAAAAGTCTCACAGGCTTTCCTGCCTGGGCTGGTTTTGAACTATGATCCTCAGATCTCAGCCCCTTGAATAACTAGGATTATAGGTGTGAACCACCGGTGTCTGGCCAAGAAACAACTTCTAAGTTTGTTGAGTCTTTGTAAATTTTTGTTTTTGTTTTTGTTCTTGTTTTTTTTTTGGGGGGGGAGTCTGGTTGTGGGACCTGAACTCTGGGCCTGGGCACTGTCCCTCAGCTCTTCAGCTCAAGGCTAGCGCTCTACCACTTGAGCCACAGCGCCACTTCCAGCTTTTTTC